>NC_133368.1:44250397-44330687 GCF_049309525.1 Garra rufa | reverse complement strand
TAAAAACAATGCAGACATAAAAAATGGTACCTGAATTAAATGTTAACTGGAATAAAATATTATAAAAAAATACATATATTTTTAAAATATATTTTTTATTTATTGATTCATTTTTTAATTTTTATTATGTTTTTACATTTTATACATTATTATTTATTTTTTATTCATTTTTATTCCTCATTTTTCTTAACAAAAATAGTAAAAACATATAGAACAGACATATTTAAGAAAAAATAAAAATGATGATGACGCCACAAGAAAAGTACTAAACCTTGGACTAAAAACAAAAAAATAAATAAAGAGCATTTAAAATATGACTAAAGGCTATATCAGATAACACTGA
This sequence comes from Garra rufa, assembly GCF_049309525.1. Taxonomy (NCBI): domain Eukaryota; kingdom Metazoa; phylum Chordata; class Actinopteri; order Cypriniformes; family Cyprinidae; genus Garra; species Garra rufa. The sequence goes on along the minus strand of NC_133368.1, from coordinate 44,330,344 downwards.
TTTTCACTCCTCTCACTTTAACAGTATGAATCAGCTATACAACCTATCAACCTTAGCCAAGAGCTGAAAGCTATCCGCTGAGAGCCTTTAAAATAAAGCCAGTGTTTCCTGACGGTATCAGCAACTGGGAAAAGCGTCAGGTGAAGTGAACAGCGGCGGGCCTATCCTGTTCCTGCACTCAGCAAAACTCAGCATTTAGCCCCGTCATTTCCTGGGGTGTCTTTAAAAGGGTTTTATTTGGACGTCTTAACTAAGATGGCACGAATGACAACAGTTATGCGATTGTCCCGGCGGCCCATTGTGAGGAGAGCGGCCTTGTATTATGCAAATGCCGCCGTCCTCCCGTCGACGGGGTCCGAGCTTGTTTTTCCTTCCTTCATTAATGTCTTTGCTCAGTCCGTTTTGTCCCGTCCGCTGTTTCCTTTTTTGCCCCCCTCCGTCCCCGTCTCCTCTCTGGGCATGTCTTTTCTAATTAGCCAACTTAAACCCTCAGCAGGCAAGAATCCCCGAAACTATCTGAGGGGAAAAACAAGGACGCGCCAACGTCGGCCCACAAAGAGAGTGCGGTGGAGGAATTTTCATTAGAATGAAGCCTCCCAAAGGCTTAGACCCCACTGTGAGACCACAATGGCACAATGGCCCCATAACTGAAAGTGTCAGCACGCCAAAAGGCCCGATGGAGACGGATAACAGAATGGGGGAATACAGTAGAGCTTCCTGCGAGAAAGAAAGCCCAAAAGAGGCCCATCCTCCTCCATTCTGCCACCCCTCTTTCCCTTTAAAAAAAAAAAAAAAAACTAAAGGCACTTGCCAGCCACTAGCAAGCCCCCCAAAACATCTCTTTCCAGTCGAGCGGGGGCCATGGGAGAGGTGCCGCTTCTTTCATCAATGCCGCCTTGTTTTGGGGGGCGGCCCAAATGAATGCAGGCGCAGGAATGGCTGGCAGAGCCCAGCGCCAGAGCTGGCCGGCCATACCGCACAGCCGAGCGCCGCAGCCCGTTTCATATGGAAATGGACGACGCAGAATGCAGTCAATTGCTTTACAACTGACTTTGGCTCGCACGGCCCAAACCGAGTCGCTGAGAAAAGACCCACTGGTACGCGAAGGTCATCTTGGCATTGGCCGCGAGTGGAAAGGAGGCAAACATTGAGTCGGGAAGCCTATTAAAGGGGTCCTATTATGCTTTTTCACTTTTTGAATTTTAGCCAGTGTGTGCACCACACACTGTATATTTGGGCATAAAAACATCTACCAAGTTATAAATCTCAAAGTCCACTCCAACGGGAGATATTTCGTTTTTACAACTACAACAAACAGTTCCTTTGGACTACAGTATTTGTTTTCCGGATGCTATTATGTCACAAAGCTCATTAGAATATTATTCAAATAAATCCCGCCTACAGAAATTCAATTCGTTTGTGGGTGGGGAGGTACGAGGTTAGGAATGTTAGTACATTTTATGCCTAATTTTCACCAGGGCTGTAATCATTAACTAAAACCAAAACCACAAAAAAACACATTTTTGTTTTTATTCTAATTAATTTAGGGTGAATAATATATATATATATATATATATATATATATATATATATATATATATATATATAAAATAGAAATATAATAGACTATAATTATATAATTATATTATATAGATATAAAAAACTGATTACTTGAAATAAACATTAATAGAATTCAAAAATATTTATTATATTCATTCATTTTTATTTCAAATTATTTTTTATTCATTTTATTAATTTTTTATTCCTCACTTATTTACATTCTAATTTTCGTTTCGTTTAAATTTAAGTACTAAAATTACTAAAATAACTAAAAATAAAACTGAAATAAAAACTATATACAAACATAAAAAATTGCTACTTGAAATAAATGTTAACTAAAATCAAATACCATACGATTTCATTAGAATACTATTCAAATAAATCCCGCCTACGGAAATTCAATTCGTTTGTGGGTGGGGAGGTACGAGTTGGGAGAAGTAGCCTAAATTTAGCAAAGGGATGCTTCAGTGAGCCGCAGGGCGGCTAGTATAAACGCAAGCATTGACTAAAGTGGCCGCGGACATTTTTATTTATTTTTTATACATTTTTATTTCTTATTTGTCTTAACAAAAATAATAAAAACATATAGAATAGACATATTTAATAAAAATAAAAATAAATGTTAACTAAAATAAAATACTATATAAAAAATATATTTTTAAATATTTTTACTTATTTTCTATTTTATTTATTATTTTTTATTAATTTTTAATATTTTTATACCCTTCCATTTATTCCTCTTTTTAATTACATTTATTAAGCTTAAGTTGAAGTACTGAAAAAAACTAAAACAGAAATAAAAATTAAAAGTTACAAATCTCAAAGTCCACTCCGAAGGGAGATATTTAGTTTTTAAAACAATCCCTTTTTAAGAACTACAACGAACGGCTCCTTTGGACTACAGCGTTTGTTTACCGGATGCTATGATGTCACAAAGCTTGTTAGAATATTATTCAAATATATCCCGCCTACGGAAATTCGAATTGTTGGTGGGTGGGGAGGTACGAGGTGGGGGATTCGCCTAACTTTAGTGAATTCTAATTCTAAAAAAAAGTGAAAAGTGAACAGCTAATTATAGGATGCTTCAGCAAGCCGCAGGGCAGCTGGTATAAACGCAAGCATTTGGCCTCAGACATTTTTATTTATTTTTTATTCATTTTTATTTCTCATTTTTCTTAACAAAAACAATAAAATCATATAGAATAGACATGTTTAAGAAAAATTTTAAATTTAAAATAAATGTTAACTAAAATAAAATACTATATAAAAATATTTTTACTTATTTTCTATTTTATTTATTTTTATTCATTTTTAATGTTTTTAATTAATTAATTTATATTCCACTTTTTATTACAATTATTAAGCTTACGTTGAAGTACTGAAATAAAAGTAAAACATAAATAAAAATTAATAAAAACTATGCAGACTTAAAAAATTATACTTGAATTAAACGGGAACAAAATATTATATATAAATATATATATATTTTTAAATATGTTTTTTTCTCAGTTTTATTTTAATTATTAATTTCTGACATTTTTACTCATTTTTTAAATTGTACACATTTTTATTTACTTTTTATTCATTTTTTCTTAACAAAAATAATGAAAGCATATAGAACAGACATATTTAAAAAAAAATTGATGTAATAATTGTTTTTACATTGTTTATTCATCTAATTTAAATGTATAAATATATTATGCATTGCTAATTCTTGTTTAAAATGCATTCGTGTATGTAGAAAGTATAACTTAGATTAATAAATGCTGCTAAAATGCTTCTAAATTAGTGCCAATGACAATAATGACAATAATATCATAATGACATAAACATGCTTTTAAAAAATAGTAAGACAAAAACATACAACAAAATTACTAAAACTTGCACTAAAAATGAAAAAGAAAACAACATATTAAAATAAAATAAAATTAGCCAGGGATATTATTGTTAATTAAAAAAAAAAAAAACATTAACTAAATTAAAATAAAATATTAAAAAGGCAGTGCCAAGGCAACTTTTCTCATTTTCGATTAGTTTAATTTGAAGTAAATAAAAAAAACAACTAAAAACTAAAACAAAACTATATAAACATGTTTTAAAAAATAATACAAAGACAAAAATAAATGCAATCATTTCCTATTCCTTACTTTTCATTTAATTAATTTAAGTTAATGTACTAATAAAAACTATACAGATTTATTACTTGTGTAGTAAAAATAAAAAATAATTATAAATTATTGTTATTATTAAAAATATAAAAATTCATTACTTGAAATAAACGTTAATAGAAATAAAATAAAAATCTTTTTTTATTTGTATCCAATATTTTTTATTTCTAATTATAATTACGATTATTATTATTATTATTATTATTAATTATGTTTTTTCCTTTATCAATTTTTTATTACTCATTTATTTACATTCTAATTTTCATTTGGTTTAAATTACTACAATAAAGTACTGAAGTACTTGACGTGAAAGTAAAGAATTCAAACTTAAATTTTTATAATTCATGGACAAAATCATTTTGTAATATGATTTTGATGTACATTTTAACTAAAAATAAAAAAAATCTGTAATAAAAACTATATAAACTATACAGATATAAACAATTAATTACTTAAAATAAATTAATACATTAATAAAAATTTAATTAAAAAATCTTTTTTGTTTTATTCATTCATTGTTTAATTTCTAATTATTTTTTATTAACATTTATTTATTTTTTTATCACTCATTTATTGACATTCACATTTTTGTTTGGTTAAACTAAACTAAAATATTAAAAAGGTGCCACTTTAAAGTGCCTTAAAGTGTACTGAAATTAAAATGAAAACATAAAATATTACAATTAAATCAAACTCAACATATTATAACTATATCAAACTATACCAGTATATCAATGATACTAGTACTGCATTTAGTTTAACTCTACCCAGTGTTACCTGGAATTTTTAATCCATTAAAGGAAAAAAAATTAAATATACCATAATTTACTCAACATCATATTTTTAAAAACACAAATTTTGAAAAGTCAATGGGGTCCATAACAATACTAAACCCCATTGACTTTCATTTTACTGACTATAAAAAACACTGAGACATTTTAATCTTTAATCTTTTGTAATGCACATAAGAAATAAAATGATGAGGGTGAGTAAATGACCACAGGTTGTTAATTTCTGGTCACTTTAAAAAGATACAATGATTTCCAACCCAATGTGGCCAAACGTGAACACCTTCATCTCACAGGCTTCTCAGCTTTCAGATGGCATTGCGGCAGAGACTTATGCGGCCAGTGAAGGTGCTGTTTACACTGAGGGGATCAGAAGTCTTTATTAGTGCCAACTGTGTTAACTTCTGTTCCCGTTTCTAATACAGCAGCCCTGTTGCTCAAGAACCTTCACCGGAAAGGCCCAGAAGCATGTGTGAGGTTTAAAGAGCACGTGCAGAACAGGAAAAATGGGATTTCGGTATTTTCTAGATGCTCAAAATGCAGACGTCATTACTGTTTGTTTAGCTCGTTCACACATTTGATTAATAACCAACACGCAGGAATGAACAGCAAATACGCGTCAAGCGGACGTGCAGTTCTTTCAAGAACAATAAACAATGACAATTTCTCTGTGGAGGCACTGAATGAGATGTTTATGAAAGCTTGTTTTCACCACAGGATAAAAAATGTAAGGTAATTACGTCTTTTTATCTTCCTTCTAAATTTTTTGTCGCAGTTGTGAGAAGTAAAACTCAGAATTGCGAGGTACAAAGTTAGAATTGTGAGATATATGCCTTTTTTTATTTTCCATGGCAGAAAAAAAAAAACAGAATTGCAAGATGTAAACTCAGAATTTCTGAGAAAAAAGTCAGAATTGTGAGTTTATATCTCACAATTCTGACTTTTTCATCAGAACTGTAAGCCTAATTTTTTAAAATTCTGATTTTTTTTCTCAGAACTGCAAGTTTATTTCTTAAGATTCTGCCTTTATTTTAAAAATTTTGAGATTATATCTCACAAGATGTAAACTCAGAATTTCTGAGAAAAAAGTCAGAATTGTGAGTTTATATCTCACAATTCTGACTTTTTCATCAGAACTGTAAGCCTAATTTTTTAAAATTCTGATTTTTTTTCTCAGAACTGCAAGTTTATTTCTTAAGATTCTGCCTTTATTTTAAAAATTTTGAGATTATATCTCACAAGATGTAAACTCAGAATTTCTGAGAAAAAAGTCAGAATTGTGAGTTTATATCTCACAATTCTGACTTTTTCATCAGAACTGTAAGCCTAATTTTTTTAAATTCTGATTTTTTTTCTCAGAACTGCAAGTTTATTTCTTAAGATTCTGCCTTTATTTTAAAAATTTTGAGATTATATCTCACAATTCTGACTTTTTTCTCAGAATTAAAAGTATTTCTCACAATTCTGACTTTTTTCTCAGAATTACAAGATTTTATTTCACAATTCTGACTTTTTTCTCAGAATTACAAGATTTTATTTCACCATTCTGACTTTTTTCTTATAATTGTTTGTATCTCACAATTCAGACTTTTTTTCTCAGAATTGTTTGTATCTCACAATTCTGACTTTTTTCTCAGAATTGCGAGTAAATACCTTCCAATTCTCACTTTTTTTTTTCAGAATTACGAGCTTATATTTTACAATTATTACTTTTTTTCTCAGAATTATGAGTTTATATCTCAAAATTCTCACTTTTTTCTTTAGAACTAGAAGTTTATATCTCAAAATTCTCACTTTTTTCTCCGAATGACTTTTTCCTTAGAATTGCGAGGTTATATCTCACAATTATCACTTTTTCCTCATATTTATGAGTTTATATTTCACAATAATGACTTTTTCTTCAGATTTATGAGTTTATATTTCACAATTATCACTTTTTCCTCAGAATTGTGAGTTTATATCTCACAATTATCACTTTTTCCTCAGATTTATGAGTTTATATTTCACAATTATCACTTTTTCCTCAGATTTATGAGTTTATATCTCACAATTATCACTTTTTCCTCAGATTTATGAGTTTATATTTCACAATTATCACTTTTTCCTCAGAATTGCGAGTTTATATCTCACAATTCTGACCTTTTCCTCATAATTGCGAGTTTATTTCTCACAATTTGGACTTTTTTCTCAGAATTACACATTTATAACTTACAATTCTGTCTTTTTCCTCAGAATTACAAGTTTATTTCTCACCATTACAACTTTTTTAAACATAATTATAACTTTATATCTTTTTATATCTAATTCTGACTTTTATTCTTCAGAACTGCAAGTTTATATTTCACAATTCTGTCTTTTTCCTCAGAATTGCAAGTTTATATTTTACAATTCTGACTTTTTCATTAGAATTACGACTTTAAATCTTACAATTTTGTCTTTTTCCTCAGAATTGCGAGTTTATATCTCACAATTCTGACTTTAAGACCTAAGTTGCCTCCCAAATAACGCAATATAAAGCACATGCACATATACACTATGTACTTATGCACTATGTACTATGTAACAGTGTAGTGTAGGCTATTTCGTCACTCATAACTGCAGTCTGATAGCCCATCCTCTGCTACATTATTAATTACATCAACAACAACTGAGTACATGAAATGTCCAACATTCCACACTTTGCTTTTTCAGTGCATCATCCAAATATGTAACCCCATCTGAGGTGTAAACTGGCTTCTATAGATGTTAACAGTCTTAATGGAGTTCAACGCAAAGTGTTTAAGCTATGCACATTAAAGCTTGCTGACAGCCCGGTTCAGATAAACTGATTTCCTCTCTTAATTTCGTGCATGGAAATCCTGTTACAGATCATGAGGCCCTTCACTGATCCACATCTAATTGCGCCTACTGAATGAGATATCATTGTTCGCTGATCTTCACGGTATTGTCCGCACATAATAAAAAAAAGGCCGCTGTTGAAAGTGACACCAAGCGAAAGTGTCCTTTTAATCATTACAATCCAAAGATGGCTAATACGTGACTAATGATAGTAAAAAAATGAGAAAACAAGTTACGAATCAGCAGCATCATCACATTCACATGCAATGAGTAACATGCATGGTTGTAAATATTAATTTACACAGGACGGTTTCACAAGTTGGTTAATAAACATCACGAAATGAGGTCAAAACTGTTTAGATAATGCCAACTCCTGTTTTTTCTAGTTTAAATTCAAATGCATCATGCTAAGGTAACAAGTAACTACCTTCAAAAACCTTTGACCCTTTAGGTCTGAAACTAAACCTGAGGAACCAACAGGAAGTGAAGCTCAGCGGATTAGAGAAAGTAACCTGTCCCCCCTCCCTCCATCAAGACCCTTTTGGTCATTTCCTCCGAAAACACATGCTGAATAAAGCTGGATTACAGGAACTCGTTCCTGGCTCACATTTCTGAGGAGATCAATCAAGGCAACAGCCACAAACGTGATGCAAACATAGCAGTAAAGACGTGAAGATGTGATTTTAATGCCTCAAGGTCACAATGCTTATTATTTTGAATGCAACTATACAAATTCTAAATTTCCCTATAAACAAAGTTTGCAACTAAACAAAGTCAATCTGCAATGATGCAATCTCAAAAAAGACAACCTGAGTGTTTCATGTGCAGCAATGGTAGTCTTTAAACGGCAGCTGCGGAGTAATTAGTTGCTTGATTCACATAAGAAGCTTACATACTAAGGGTTGGGCAAAAAGAAAGCAGATTACATTTCGAGAAGCTCTAACCATGCAACCACACATTCGCACCAGAGCAACCTGTTGCTGTCAACTGACTAACCGACTGCGACGCAGCAAAACGCGCGTCTCCAACTCTCCCTCCTCTCCACGGCAGACTGGTTAAGTCTTTTAGAGCTTAGAAACGTGTTGAATTTGCTTTGTAGCAGCAGCTTGGGGTCTGCTAGAGATTGTCTTCAAGTCACATGCTCGTCTCTGTTACCTAGCAACGCCAAAGCCCATGCAAAAGTTCTCGGAGAACCTCAAATCTGTCTGAGGGAGGCTTTGTGCGCCATAGCGACAATGTTTTTGTATTTTTACCTGTAAGTATTTTTTTTAAAACACATAGGTGTTTTTTGACGATCTAATTTATTTTGAGCAAAAATCCCTTATAAATAACACTCGCACCGTTATTCCCACGAATAAACAAGCGGTTGTTTACTTTTCAACAAACTGAGACTCTAATAGCACTTTTACTGAGTTTTGCAACGTTAGGTCTGTTAAACCAGGATAATTGTGATATTACGCATTGCTAAGCAACTTGCCCGTTATGTCTATTGTTAGAAAGTCCATAATGCGCACTACAAGGGCACCGTATCTAAAGCAAATATGATGCAAAACAGTTCAATAACAATAGTCGCAACGTACCTTGACAATCGCAATGAAGCACGCATAAAGTTATAATGAGGAGAAGTTGTAGGTGCATTGTGACGCACGGTCCCGGCTGGTGTGTCCAGCCCCTCATGAAGCCGGCCAGATGGAGCTCTTGGGACTGAGATGCAGTGAAGTGGCTCTTACTCACTTGTCCCGGGCTGATGAAAAAGGGCGTGCACATGACGCTCCCCCCTCGGCTCGACCCACAGGAGCAAATCCTTAACTGGCTCCCAGGAACCTGTTGAGCTCATTGACTAGCCTGCGTAATGTGGGGATGGTGCAATAGTCACAGTGCCTATGTGAAATATTTACAAATCACTGGTGTAACTGCTGTCATTAATAATAATAATAACTAAAACAATAAGTGTTATTGATTATGAATTATTATTATTATTATTATTATTATTATAAATGTACAAATTTACTGAGACACCTGTTGCTGCTTTGCATGTTCCCTGATTTTGCAACAGAAATAATGGCAGATTGAGAAAATGATTAAGAGACTTTTTGACCAAGTTGTTTGTACACTTTTAAAGGGGTCATTGGATGCTAAACTAACTTTTACATGTTGTTTGCACATTAATGTGTGTTGGCATCACCCGCCTACAATGATAAAAAATCCACCCAGTGGTATTTTTTATAATCTTTAAAAGTAATATCCCCTTTTTAAAATCAGGTCATTCTCAGCTTCTTGTCATTGTGACAAAACACAGTTGATTGACATGAGCGTCTTATCTTAGACCTGCCTTCACCAAGCTGAAACAGTCCGAATACGATCGCCAATTGTGTGACTCAGGTGCAGAGGAAGACTCTAATTGTGCGATTGAGGTGTTCTGTTGTTGGATGTAATCATGAACATAGCAGTAGTCATTTACTCCTGTCATCTGAGCCGTTGAAGAGGCAGAGGACAACGTCACTTTTGTTTTTAAAAGGAAAGCGCCGATCCCGATCTACATATGCCTCTATGTTCGTGTGAATCATTCGTGATGCAGCTTCAGCCACAGCAGAAGTGAGTTATAAGGTTTTTTTTATGCGTTTTTGCAAATGGCCTTTCTTAATAATGTGCTTGTTGGCAAGTTTCGCCGATAAACACAGCTAAATGCGGATAAATGCGGCTAAAATAAATATTACAGCTCCTAATCCCTCAGCAGAGAGGGGCGGGGTGAGCAGAGCTCATTTGCATTTAAAGGGCCCATGCGTAAAATGAGCTGATATTTTGCAGAGCTGATTTTGACAAGGTAAAAGGGGTTTTTTACACTACTATTGAGAATTTTTAATCAAAGTATATTAGAGACTTTTCATTAAGACCCTAAAGAATCATATGAATTTGTGGAAAATGGGCATCCGATGACCCCTTTAAAAAGTGGGCTAGAATAGAAATTTTGGAATAGACACATTTAAAAGTTTGGGATCAGTAAGATTTTTAATGGTTTTTAAAGACGTTTCTCATGCTCATCAAGGCTGCATTTATTTGATCAAAAATACAGAAAAAATCATACTGTGAAATATTATTTCAATTTAAAACGACTGTTTTCTATGTGAATACATTTTAAAATGTAATTTGTTCCTGTGATACAAAGTTGAATGTTCAGCATCATTACTCCAGTCTTCAGTGTCACATGATCCTTCAGAAATCATTCTAATATGCTGATTTGTTATCAATGTTGGAAACAGTTGTGCTGCTTAATATTTTGTTGGAAATCTGTGATACTTTTTCCAGGATTTTTTGATGAATAAAATGATAAAAAGAGCAGCATTTATTTAAAATATAAGTATATAAGTCTTTACTATCACTTTTTATCAATTAAACACATCTTTGTTGAATAAAAGTACTATTCATTTCTTTCAGACAAAGACAGAAAGAAAAATTGACTGACCCCAAACTTTGAACAGTAGTGTATATTGTTACAAAAGGTTTCTATTTCTAATAAATGCTGTTTTTAACACTTTATTCATTAAAGAATTCTATAAAAAGTCAGTTTCCAAAAAAATATTACGCATCACAGCTGTTTCCAACATTGATAATAAATCAGCATATTAGAATGATTTCTGAAGGATCGTGTGACACTGAAGACTGGAGTAATGATGCTGAAAATTCAGCTTTTCAATAGAATAAATTCTATTTTAAAGTGTATTAAAATAGAAAACCACTATTTTAAATTGCTATATTTCACAATATTACAGTTTTTTTCTGTATTTTAAAATCAAATAAATTCTGCCTTGATGAGAAGAAAAGGCTTCTTTAAAAAACATAAAAAATCGTACTGATCCCAAAATTTTGAACAGCAGTGTGTGTGTGCAACAGAAAGATATATATATATATATATATATATATATATATATATATATATATATATATATACACACACACACACACACACACACACACACAAACACACACCTTACATTATATGTAACCCTGGACAATATTTGGCCGAGATACAACTATTTATATATATATATATATATATATATATATATATATATATGTATGTATGTATGTATACACACACACACACCTTACATTATATGTAACCCCGGACAATATTTGGCCGAGATACAACTATTTTAAAATCTGGAATCTGAGGGTGCAGAAAAATCAAAATATTGAGAAAAATCACCTAAAGTTCTTAGCAATGCACACTCTTAAAAATTAAAGTTCTTCACGATGCCATAGGAGAACCTTTTTTGTCTAAATGGTTCCATAAAGAACCTTAAACATTTGAAGAACCTTTCCTTTTCACAAAAAGTTCTTGGTGGTGAAAGAAGGTTCTTCGGATTATAAAAAGGTGAGAAAGAAATGGTTCTTTAAAGAATCCTTGACTGAATGGTTCTTTGTGGAATCAAAAATGGCTCTTCTATGGCATCGCTTGAATAACCTTTTAAAGCACCTTTATTTTTAAGAGTGCATATTACTACATATTATCAAAACTTAGGTTTTAATACATTTATGGTAGGAAACTTACAAAATATCTTCATGGAACATGATCTTTACTTTATTATTACCCATACAATGTATTGTTGGCTACTGGTTTTGTGGTCCAGGGTCACATATATTATATGATCACGCTGAAAAAAAAATTGTGTAGGATTTACTCAGAAACTATTTTTACTCAAAAATTTCTAGTTTTTTTTTCTTTACAAAGAATTACAAAGAAATGGCGAGTAATTGCCACATTGACTTAATAAGTACTGAAAGACTGAAATAGTAGGACTATTATCTTGCTAAATCTACTCCAATCCTTTTTATTTTTTCAATTTATTAAATAAAAAACAACGCACTGCAAAAAAAATAAAATAATAAAATGTTGAAAAAAAATAAAATAAAAAATCCACTGTAAAAATTTTCATCATTATGCTTTAACAATATCAAAACCAACTTACCATACTCTTCATCAGTAATGCACTACAGTCTGTACCTTTTGGTTATTTAAGGCAACAAATTTAAGTTTCCAATTTAATAGAAATGGTGATTCAGCCTAGAATCATTTTCAAAATCTAATGATTGCCTTGTCAATAGACAGCAGGGTTGGAAATTAACGACGACTTATAGCAAAAACACCACCAAAATGAACAAAAATAAGTTTAAGACAAATGTAAAACAATGTATTACAACTGTAGCAATTAAAATTAAATGTTTAAATTATTTTAGATAGCTTTTACACGCTCTTTTGTGCAGTGCTGAGTCTTATAACCAATCAAACGTGGTTCTTTTGAGCTTAGGAATGCATTACATTTAGTCAGCGCTGAAAAAGCGCCAATCAGAGGTGCTTAGTCAGTGCTGAAAACTCCTGAGCGAATTCCCTCATCATAAATAACACCCTAAATATCATCATAAATAGTATAGGGATTATAATAAGGTGATTATAAAAATTTCACTCACAAATGTAAAAAATGCCCCTGGATTGCAAATGGAAAAATTTCTGACCCTGACAGACAGTTTTGGTTTTTGTACTCAATTTTGAGAAATATTGTGTCAGCAAAGTGAATATCATTTTCATACCAGTTTAAGGAAGTCAAACTGATGATCAGCCACCTAATAACTAGCTTTCACCTGTTAATGACCAGCTTACACCTGTTAGAAACCAACTACTATGTTCCAAATCACAGCTACCAGCCCCTAACAGACATAAAGAAAAACATACTGTATGGTCAACCACTTCTTTTAACAAATGAAGTGCTTTAATTAATTGGAACAAGTTAACTTTGTAATTTGTCCTTAATATGTATTACAGCACCAGGCAAATTCAATAATGACAACTTGACTGTGGTTTGTAGAGTTGTGAAGCCACAGTATGAAGCTTAGCAAAAAATTGCATTAATAACAACCCACAGCTGTCTCTGATTTTCAAGATTGACCACAAGTTTAAGTTTTCAATAGGCTGAGTCGACCAGAGTCAAATAATGCAGAACACGGTTTTAAATGCGTTACTTAAGGTCAGTGAGTTTCTATAAGGAGTCACTCAGGCAAGTCAAAGATCCCATGCTTAGCTAATAAGTGATCCTTTGGCACCAAAACTAGAGTTGCATAAAGATTTGATGTGTGTTAAAGTGAGCTATTTATGTCCAGAACCTTTAATGTGATCCTCACTTTATAATTAAGGAGCTCCCACTGAATAAAACATCTTAAACCAGCCTAAGATGGTTTGAAGATCTTGCCTGACTTCTCAGTCTGTGAAAACTGCCCCAAAACTACTATAAAACGAACCATAAGAACAATATGTTGATTTTTTTTTTTTTTTTTTGGTTATAACTTGATGTAAATCAAAATAGTTATTTACTCTTCTAATCAATCTAATACAAATGTGACCCTGGACCACAAAAACAGTCTTAAGTAGCATGGGTATATTTGTAGCAATAGCCAAAAATAAATTGTATATTGTCAAAATGATCAATTTTTCTTTTACCCCAAAAATCATTAGAATATTAAGTAGATGAATGTATTTGGTAAATTTTCTACTATAAATATATCAAAACGTAATTTTTGATTTGTAACATGCATTGCTAAGAACTTCATTTGGACAACTTTAAAGGTGTTTTTCTCAGTATTTTGATTTTTCTGCAAGCTTATTTCAGGTGATGTATGCATTTATTCAAAATATAAGTATTTATAAGTCTTTACTATCACTTTTTTTTAATCAATTTAACACATCCTTGCTGAATAAAGGTATTACTTTCTTTCAAAGAGAGAATGAACGAGGTGTTTATTGTTAGAAAAGTTTTCTATTTAAAAAAAAATCTGTTCTTTTTAACGTTTTATTCATCAAAGAATCCTGAAAAAAGTACTAGTTTTTTTTTAAAAATGCTGAATTAATGGCTATTGCTGTGCTTTCCTACCGTAAATATATCAAAACTTAATTTTTGATTAGTAATATGCATTGCTAAGAATTTAATTTGAATTTAAAGGCGATTTTCTCAATATTTAGATAGCCTATTTTGAACCCTCAGATTTTCAAATAGTTGTATTTTGCCAAATATTGCATCCTAACAAACCATACATCAATGGAAAGCTTATTTGAGATGATTTATGAATCTCAGTTTCAAAAAATTGACCTTTTTGACTGGTTTTGTGGTCCAGGGTCACATTTAAAAACAATTCTGCACCTTTCTAACCAGTGTATCTTCATTCACCAAAGAGGAGTCGACATCTAGTGGTAAAACTCGAGCACCACACCTGCATTTTCAACCCAATCTGTTTAACCTGAGGGGAAAAACACAAAACAGACATATCTGGATTAACAGTACGTGTCATAAATGTGAGTCGGTTTATAAAACGCTGAATTAGATTCTTAAATGTAGTCTATCGAAGAGGAAAAAGACGTAAAATAATCGCGACTGATTTCGTTGTTGCTAGGGGCGACCGGGAAACTTTGTATAGCCACAAGCTGTAGGATCACTGCAGCTCATTGCGGTCGATGCGCCTTTGTTGAAGAAACCCGATTTTTTTTTCTGCAAAACACAGCCTTGCAAGATTCAGCATGACATCTCCGCAGAAAATCCCGATAGACCTCAAAACGATGATCAAAGACACTAAACAGGTATGCTGGAGAGCGTGTGATGTTCATATAAAACTGTTTACGCCCATTTCTGCAACTGACACGCATGATATTTTTTCAGATCAGGATCGATCAACCAGGCTGTTTTGATATTGTGTTTGTGATAAAATTGTGGTCTGAAATACATAATTCACCCAAGCAGTAACAAAGCAACTAGTGGCGCATTATTTAAAAAATAGCAGGATATATATTATATATATATATATTTTAAACTTAGATTTTGCATCGTTTTACATTGAGTTAAAAGTTTAGTTTTATAATAACTGAGGCTACTTGCAGTTTGTCAGATTTAATATAATAATCTCTAAGTAGGGTAAATATACCTAGTTGTCACATTTTTACCTCATTTAATATATTTTTTTAAATAATGTATGTGATAAAATTCAGTTTCGTTGACACACATCTTGTACGTTTTCACTAGTATGCTTAAGAAAATCAAAATTAAACATAAAAGTTCATATAAAACGCATCGGCTTTTTGTCATAACATGCCTCAGTGGCGTCACACTGAATGGGGTAAGTTGTCACAATGGGCATAAACAGCACAACGCAACTGTTTTGTTTTGGTCAAGAAAGTATTACAATTAGTACACTGTATAAAATTCTGTTAATCATATTTATATATTTAAAACATGTGACAAATGGCCTAGTTTTGAAAACACAGATCAACCTTTAATTTTAAATCTGCCAGCTGCCATCATAATATGTTAGACTTTTGTCTTGTGTATCCTATGTCATGATTTGTCAGTTACCCGGATGCAATGCCATATTAGAGATACTCGGATGTAAACAACAGCATGGATTGCATGGTTAATCTACTACTGAATACATTGTTCTGCTAATTTATTCTGTCTAAACCATGAGAAAAACGTGTGGAAGCTGCTAAATCATATAGAGGAGGACTTAGTAAGCAGGGAAATGCATAATATTTTGACAAACTAAAGTTAATAGGTGGTAAAGATATGTACAAGCAGTATTAATCAGGATATTAGCCTAATATTTAATCTACCTGACTGGAAATGATTAGAACAAACACAAATGTTATCAAGATTATTGCCCTGGATATCCTGGTTCAGTTTGGCCAACCACAATGCCTTTTGATCCTCAGACAGTTTTTTGCACTCTTCTCCTTGATTTGTTATAACTTTTGTCAGTCTATAGTACTTCAAATGTTTTTCCTGGTTTGACTGATTAGTACAGCCCAAAACATGACAATAATTGATCATTTTCAGCAGCAATAATCAGCGAAATATGCAAGTTTCATTTGGTTAAGTAGCATTGCTTATGTTCAGTGCTGCCAATATGGCTGATTGATGGTGCATTGTGAAAACACTCTATGGTGTTTACTTGTGTAATGGAGCAGACCAGGTGAACTCAGGTCAGTGCAAAAAGCAGTGCAAAAAAGAAAAGGATTTTATTTTGACCTAATTTTTAAAGTGTAGCTATCAAAAATAAAAGGTTTTTCAAAAAATAAATAAATAACTTTTATAGAGGGTTTGCACTTACGTCATGATTTGGTCAGTTACCCGGATGCATGGCCATATTGGAGATACTCGAATGTAAACAACAATGGATTGCATGGTTAATCTACTACTGAATACATTGTTCTGCTAAATAATTCTGTCTAAACCACGGGAAAAAAACATGTGGAAGCTGACAAATCATATAGAGGAGGACTTATAAGGCATAATATGTTGATGACAAACTAAAGTTAATAGGTGGTAAAGATACATATAAGCAGTATTAATTGAGATATTAGCCTAATATTTCACCCACCCGACCATAAATGATAAGAACAAACACAAATGTTGTCAAGATTCTTGCTCTGGTTCAGTTTGGCCAACCACAAATGCTTTTTTTTTTTTTTTTTTTCTCAGACAGTTTTTTGCTTGATTTGATATAATTTTGGCAGTCTATAGTACTCCAAATGTTTTCCTGGTCTGACCGATTAGTACAGCCCAAAACTTGACAATAATTGATCATTTTCAGCAGCAATAATCAGCAAAATATACAAGTTTCATTTGGTTAAGTAGCATTGTTTATGTTCAGTATGTATAGCTATCAAAAATAAAAAGTTTTTTCAAAAAATAAATAAATAACAATCATGAGAAAATAGGTAAAACAATGAAAACTGACAAACAGATGTGATTATAATGCCTCTAAAGTAAAATAGAGGCCCTACCCCTGATGAGCAATTGCTAAATCAAAAAATTACATTATTTAAAAAAATATGCCAAATAATAGGATATAAACCTGACTCCACCAAAAGTGTATAAGGTGAGTATTAAAAACCAACATTCAGTAATTAAACCTAAACAAAGTTTTATTGAACATACGATTGTATCCAAAAAAATAAACAAATTAAACAAAAATGGCATATTCTTATTTCCTGCTGGAGTGGCAGAAAGGTGGAGCCAAAGCCCTAATTTCCTTTTTGCCTGATTGTACCTGAAAATACATCCATGGAAGGGGGAAAAAACAAACAAACACCACAGTCACTTCCCTAATTCGACAGTAGATTTGATGATTGAACAGCTTCCACACATTTTTTCTGTGGTTTAAACAGCATTTTTAGCAGAACAACGTATTCAGTAGCGCATTAACCATGCAATCCATGCTGTTGTTCACATCCGAGTATTGCCGACATGGCTGCGCATCCAGGTAACTGACCAAACCGTAAGTAAAGGCGTAAGTGCAAACCCTCTATGAAGGCTTTCAATTAAAATCCATGTAAATATCTGGATATTTTTATTACATAAAGAAACATTTACACCTGTGTATTTTACCTAAGAGTTCAGCTATTACAAAAATATGATGATATTAAAGTTTTTGTTTGGAGGATTCAGAAAAATGTATTGTAATTTGGGACTTTAAGACAAATTATTATTATTATTATTATTTCCATTAGCTGGCTTTTCAGTTTATCACATTTGCACTATCAATGACTGCACTTTTGATGATTTTTTTTTAATTTAAAAAAAAAGTGACTGATAGACTCATATATTGTCATATTTGGCCGTTTTTGAGTCATTCTGCCAACAGCGTTTTCAATGCACAAATATACAAATATTTTCTAAATAATTTTCAAATATTTGGAGTGAATTTTGAGTAAATATTGTAATAAAAAGTGTTATTTTATATCATTTAAATTCAGCAATTTTGCAAACATTGATGTGTTAAGGCTACATAGAAGTTTCAAAGATGAAAATTGGCTGAAAATGTACTTATCCTCAGGCCATCCAAATGCAAATGAGTTTGTTTCTTCATCGGTACAGATTCAGAGAAATTTGCATTACATAACTTGCTCACAAATGCATCCTCTGCAGTGAATGGGTGCCGTCAGAATGAGAGTCCAAACATCTGATAAAAACATCACAATAATCCACAAATAATCTACATGACTCCAGTCCATCAATTAACACCTTGTAATGTGATAATCTGCATGTTTGTAAGAAATAAATCAATCATTGAGATGTTTTTAACTTCAAAACGTTACTTACAGCTAAAATACAAGTCCTCTATCCATAATATTGCATTCTCCAGCAAGCAAAGCAAGTGATACTAACTTTAATCAGATTTGTTCTGATGAAGAAACAAACTCATTTGCATCTTGGATGGCCTGAGGGTGAGTTAATTAAGCAAATTTTCATTTTTGGGTGAACTGTTCCTTTAATTGTGTTATACTGGCAATTATATCAGGTATTGGACTTCCTTTTCTCTAAATATCAGTATCAGGCTGTAAAAACAAACAAACACCCAGAGCCAATTCTCCTGCATCTGATGTAACTCTCAAAATTTCAGAGCAAAAATCACTTTTGTTGTTGAATATAATGATAAATGAAATGAAATTGTATTAGCACAGGTTTAACCTCAGATCTTCATCTTTCCTATAAGGATATGGACGATGTGCACCAGGCCCTGGAAAAGCTCAGAAGTCTCTCCCAGGAAGAAAGGACAGAGGCAGAAGTGCTGCGTTCAAGAATCGACGAGCAGTCGACTCTCATCTGCATCCTGAAACAGAGAGCAGACGAGATGCTTCTGCGCTGTCAGGCTCTAGAAAAGATCAACACAGAGCTGGAGAACCTGAGAGCCAATGTGCAGCTGGAGCTGGAGAATGAGAGGAAGAAATCTGCACTCCTGGAGCAGAGATTCATGCACCTGGCCTCCAACCACAGAGAGCTGATTAACTTCAAAAACGAGTACAAGAGCCAGAATGCAAAGTTGGAGCAAGAGAATGACAGACTCAGGAAGGAAAATGAAATGCTTTTCAGTCAGGAAGTGCAAGAAAAAGAGAAGACCATCCTCAAACTGACTCAAGAGCTCAAGGAATTGGCAGAGCAACATAAGATACTAGAAACAGAGTATCAGTAAGGAACAGTTTTCAGCTTCAGTCTGTTCTGGAAGTAAAAACCTCATTGGTCTCTACAGAAAAATACATTTTTTAATGATAACATCACTGAAAATGCTTAATTGCCAAATTTCTGGTGAAAAAATGCACTAACATACACTACCAGTCAAAAGTTTTTGAACAGTAAGATATTTAATGACACCAAAGTACAGCAATGAGATAAATTGTAAAATATTTTTTTCTATTTATAATAACTGTTTTCTATTTGAAAATATTTTAAAATGTGATTTATTCCTGTTATCAAAGCTACATTTTCAGCATAATTTTTTCCACATGATCCTTCAGAAATCATTCTAATGTGCTGATTTGTTGCTCCAAAAAAAGCTTTTGTAGCATTATACACTATACCATTCAAAAAGTTTTTAACATAATTTTGAGCAGCAAATCAGAATATTAAAATGATTTCTGAAGGATCACGTGACTGGAGTAATGATGCTAAAAATTCAGCTTTGAAATCACAGGAATAAATTACATTTTAAAATATTTTCAAATAGAAAACAGTTATTTTAAATAGTAAAAATATTTCAATTTTTTACTGTTTTGCTGTACTTTGGATTAAATAAATGCAGGCCTAAAGAGACTTCTTTAAAAAACAAAATCTTACTGTTCAAAAAACCTTGACTGGTAGTGTAGATATTCATAATACTGACAAGATAATTGATTCATTATTTTTAAAAAAATGCATATGGAGAGAATGAATGGGGAAAAATAGTTACAGAGCTGAAAAGGTGGCCGGTCACAGTTTACTTGATATAATCCAGTGAAATAAGTACATTTGCCATTAATCTTTATGATCCCAACAGGGAGAAAACAACTGGATTCCAGATTAAACTGAAAGAACTGATCAACCTTCATCAGATCAAAGAGGCGTCTTTGAAGAACGAACTGAGCGACACACAAAAACAACTGAAGAATGCTGTAGAGATGTGTGCAGGTGTGTATTCAATGTTTTACAACAACCAAACAATAATAACAAATTATTCTTGAATTATGAAACATAATGTGTATTTCTTGCACATTTTAAATGGTGATTCTCAACTGGTGGGTTGCAGCTCAAAAGCATGCAAAAACAAGTCTTGCAGAAAAACAAAAGGAAATATTCAAATATAAAAATACAAAAATTCAAAAGTATAGTATAAGTTAGTAAATAATTATGCTTATCAGCTTTTTACCAAAAAGAAAACATGAGAAATATTTTGTTGTTGATGTAAAATAATGTACATTCAATCAAACTCTACAGTGCTTTGGTTTAAATTGATCTAAAAAAACGCCTCGGGTTTCGTATGAAACCCTAGTTCCTCGAGGGAACGAGACGCTGCATCAAACGCTTTGGGGAACGCCTCCAGCGTGACCACGCTCTGAATCATGTGTCTAATCCGTCCAATAGGAAAGCGCGTTGTGACGTCACGGATGGGGTGACGTCATGAACCAGGAAACTATAAAGCACATGCGGTGAATGCAGCCGGCAGCTTCTGCCACCAGGAGCGCTGCAGGGATGCCGAAATTGTGGAAGGCGACGCAGCGTCTCGTTCCCTCGAGGAACTAGGGTTTCATACGAAACCCGAGGCGTTCCCCTTCGGGAACGTGGAGCTGCGTTAAACGCTTTGGGAACGATATACCCACGCCACCAGAATTTCAAAGACCTGCTATATGTGAAGCAGGAAAAGGGGCATGCATGCCCAATAATGGCTGCCGAAAGGCAGGAGAGAGGGGCGAAAGTAGCCCGAGAGGTGCTGCCCAATAGGCAGAGTAAAGAAGGGCCTTAGCTCAAGGGCGAAAGTAGCCCAGCATGATTACTGCTGATGAAGCAGGATAGAAAGGAGCCTCAGCTCACTGATAAATAAGGGCGAAAGTAGCCCGGAGTAATTACTGCTGATAAAGCAGGATAGAAAGGAGCCTTAGCTCACTGATAAATAAGGGCGAAAGTAGCCCGGAGTAATTACTGCTGATAAAGCAGGATAGAAAGGAGCCTTAGCTCACTGATAAATAAGGGCGAAAGTAGCCCAGAGAAATTGCTGCTGATAAAGCAGGATAAGAAGGGGCCTCAGCCCACAGATAGATGAGGGCACCATAGCCCTGGAGAGATAATCTCTTACAGAGAGGATAGGGGAAATAATTCGTAGAACCTCACAAATGTAAGTGGCGTGGACCATCCCGCAGCGTTACATATGTCCTGCAGGGAAACCCCTGCCAGGAAGGCCTTCGTAGCCGCAACCTTGCGGGTAGAGTGAGCCTTGGCTTCCAAGGGAGAGGTAAGACCAGAGGACTTGTACAAAAGAGAAATGGCATCCGAAATCCACCGACTTAGGGTTTGCTTAGAAGCTGGAAGACCTCTATTGTGAGGACCGAAACACACAAACAATTGGTCCGTCTTCCTCCACAGGGCAGCTCTGTGGACGTATGTTTCCAGCTCTCGAACTGGACACATACAGTTTAGCTTCTGTTGTCCTGGTTCCAAGAAAGGAGGAGGACAAAAGGCCTGGAGCACTACGGGCCGCGGTACAACGGAGGGCACCTTGGGCACGTAGGCCGGATTGGGGTGCAGAAATGCTTTGACCATCCCAGGTGCAAAGTCCAGATAAGAAGGGGCCACAGAGAGGGCCTGAAGATCACCAACTCTCTTTAGAGAGGAAACAGAAAGGCAGTTTTAAAAGACAACAGTCTGTCTGAGATATCTTCGATAGGCTCGAAAGGAGGATTAGCGAGAGCCTCCAGTACCACGGCCAGGTCCCACGTAGGGACACGTGAGCGTATCGGGGGCCTCAGCCTCAGCGCACCGCGGAGGAAGCGTGACACCAGGGGAAGTCTCCCGAGGGAGGTAGCGCCGAAGGGAGCATGGAAGGCATCTATGGCCGCCACGTAGCCCTTCAGCGTAGAGTGTGCATTACCAGCTGTAAGGCGGGCTTGCAAAAAGTCCAGCACTGAACCTACTGGGCAGTGAACTGGGTTAATGTGGTGTTGATTGCACCAGAGAACAAACATATTCCACTTCCCGGTGTATATCTTCCTCGTCGAGGGAGCTCTGGATTGGAGTATGGTCCCAACAACCTCGGTTGAGAGACCTGAAGCTAAAAGATGTGCCCCCTCAGGGGCCACACCCACAGCTTCCACAACTCCGGGCGGGGGTGGAGAATCACACCCCCTGCCTGTGAGAGAAGATCCCTCCTGACGGGAATTTCCCAAGGAGGGCCGTCTAGGAGACAAAACTAGGTCCGAGAACCATGCTCGACCCGGCCAGAATGGAGCCATTAGTAGGAGGCGGATTCCATTCCGGCGTACTCTTTCCAGAACTCCTGGGAGCAGAGCGATCAGGGGAAAGGCATACAGACGAAGCCTCGGCCACGTCTGTACCATAGCATCCAGTCCCAGGGAAGCTGGATGACTCAGAGAGAACCAAAGGGGACAATGTGTTGTCGCCTGGTTCGCAAAAAGATCCACTTGGGCTTTCCCAAACTTGCTCCAAATGACTTCCACCACCTCTGGGTGAAGTCTCCATTCCCCAGGCCTCAGCCCCTGCCTCGACAGGACGTCTGCTCCCACATTGAGATGTCCAGGAATATAAACTTCTCTTAGCGAGAGGAGTTTTCCCCGGGACCACACAAGGATCTGGTGTGCCAGCTTGTTCAAGGGGCGCGACAGCAGACCTCCTTGGTGGTTGATGTAGGCGACCACCAATGTGTTGTCGGTGCGGACCAACACATGGTGATTTCTGAGGTCTGGGAGAAAGTGTTTCAAAGCTAGAAACACGGCCTGCATCTCCAGGCAATTAATGTGCCACGAAAGTTGGCGTCCGCTCCACAGACCTTGGGCTGAGCGGCCACTCATGACCGCTCCCCAACCGGTGAGGGAGGCATCCGTAGTTAATGTCAGACGATGACATGGAGCTCCTAACACCGGGCCCTGAGATAGGAACCAAGGCTTCTTCCATATGTCTAAGGCACGAAGGTCTCATGTACAGCAGGCCAAGAGGTATCACGTTGGACGCAGCTGCCATGAGGCCTAGCAGAACCTGAAACTGCTTTACAGTGAGTAAGTGGCCTAATTTGACTCTCTTGACTGCCTTGAGAATTGACTCTATCCGTGCGGGGGACATATGTGCCCGCATCGTGGTCGAAATCCCAAACTACTCCTAGATAAGTGGTTCTCTGAGATGGAGAAAGAACACTTTTCTTGGAGTTTAGTCTTAAACCCAGAACTTGTATGTGGGCTAGAACGTCATCTCGATGTCGAACCGCCATTTCTCTTGACTTGCCAGTATAAGCCAGTCGTCTATGTAATTCAATATGCGGATGCCCTGGAGTCGCAGAGGAGCCAGCGCCGCATCCACACATTTGGTAAAAGTTCGGGGTGAGAGTGCTAGGCCGAAAGGAAGAACCCTGTACTGGTAAGCTTTGCCCCCGAAAGCGAACCTGAGGAACTTCCTGGGTTGAGGAAGGATGGAGATGCGAAAGTAGGCGTCCTTGAGATCTATTGTGACAAACCAGTCCTCGGACCTGTTTTGAGATACAACCTGCTTGACAGTAAGCATTCCGAGTGTGTGTCCTCAGCCGTGATATATCTTTGGCATGGAGGAACACAACGCTTAAAACTCTAGCGATCGCCCATTATTGCTTTTCCTATCTACTCAGTACTCAAATAAAAGTAGAGCAAACTGGCTCTGAAAAACAGCACTGAGGGACAAACACATTCACAAAGAGCGCGACTGAAAGACAGAAGCTGCCGGCTGCATTCACCGCATGTGCTTTATAGTTTCCTGGTTCATGACGTCACCCCATCCGTGACGTCACAACACGCTTTTCTATTGGACGGATTAGACACATGATTCAGAGCGTGGTCACGCTGGAGGCGTTCCCCAAAGCGTTTGACGCAGCTCGACCTTCCCGAAGGGGAACACTTAATTCATTTTAATGCTTGGTTTTAAGGACATTTTTGTAAGCTAAACACTTTTGATACTCATGGGTTCTGTATTATTATCATCATCAACTTTTATCATTACTAAGATACTATTATAGTTTTTATGTTTACATTTTCCTTAACCCCCTGGGGACGAAAAACGCCCTGGGGCGTTTTGAGGCAGTTTCCCAAAAGGAACTTTAATTACTTTGTCATTTCTGATTGTACAGATAAAAGCAGTACATCAATCGAATCTGTAAAGGGTCTACTTTTATTTGTATATACTCACAAAATCAAAAAAACATTGTGATTTTGCAAAATAAAGAAAACAAAAAGGGTGTGCTGTCTGCCGCGTTGATCTCCGTGATCTTCATTCAGAAACGCGTCAGTAAAATAGACTATAACTCAGCCAATATACAACACAGAGAAATGAGCAATATGTCTAGACAAAGCTTGATATGTATACTTTTAAACGAAGTAAGTTTTACCGAAACCAAATATCCTGTGATAAAATAATCAATATGAAACCAACACGATGTCCAGTCTCTCCGGTCTGCTTCATTATTTTATAATTAGATCACGCCCAGGAGCTGTTCGCTATTCATATTCAAATCGTCCACGTGAGGGCGCCGCGCCAAAAGTAGACGCCCACATCACGGTAAACAAAGGAGAAACTTCGTTCAAGTTAGTCATTTCTGGAAGAAGACTCTGTCAGGAATAAAACGTACTTCAGAAGACATGAGTAAGTTTTTTTTTTCTCTTATTAGCCTACTTGTTAGTTATTACTGTGACAGAATGTGCAAACATTTTACCAGTTAAGACTTTTTGCCAACTATAATTCCTGACTACAGCAAGTGAAACATTATAAAGTACGTTTCATTTCACTGCATCTAAATGACTAACGATGCCAGTATGTTTTTAATAGTCTGTTCAATAAAGAATGATGCAATATAAAGGTTATAGTGTTCACATTTAAGCTTAACAGTTATAATATAGCCTAGTTTCTTTGTATTCACACAAAGCATGCTTATGTTTGACTATAAGATCATAATTATTTATTTAGCTATTAATGTATCTTACAACAGTAGGATGTAATATGAGGGTTTACACTTAGTGTATGTTTTGACAATATGTATTAATACTGTGTTCTCGAATGGATGTTTAACACGATAAACAATTTTTATTAGTTTCTCAGATATAAAATGTCCTTTTTACGTTTGTACAAAATGCGTGGGTCTATGACTACAAAATCATAATATATATATAAATAAATAGTATGATGCTGTTGATATTAACATGCTCACAGATGTTTTGTTTTGTTGTTTTTAGTGATTGTAAACCTGCTCAACACATGAATCCTGCTGACATTTACTTGAGTCTCCTCAAACTGTTTTCCTGAGAGCACTGTACCATCTTCAGATGTTAAAGAAGTTCACAAGTGAATCTTAAGTTATTTTTCTTGATAAATAAATCTATTCAAAATAAGCTACAAACATATTTTGTCCTTATATTCCTCCTTCATTCATTCCTTTGTTCCTCTCAGTCATCTGACTGAATAACTAATTATGCGGCTCATTATGCAGGTCTTTGTCTTCTCAGGTGTGAATCACAGCATTATTCATGATCATTCACGCCTTCTTCGCATACAGCTATTCTAAACAAAAAGTGTCTTCAAAAATTTAAATCAATATACTGTTTTGTGTAAACAAGTGAACGAGATGATTTTCACATCATTTGATAGAAAAAACTCTAGCCTAACACATCCAGTTCTCAAAGTCTTGTGAACAAATATTCTGTATGTGTTTCATGACTTTATTTCAGTGACTTCAAAAATTTTGTTTTTCACTAAGCACGCATAAACGTTGTTTTCTCAAAAACACCAACATGTACATTCATGTTGCTTACATATTATTGTAGCCCAAATTGTGCTGATTACAATATAATCAGATTTGGGCCATTCATATGTTTTTAAGATACTGAAAAAAGCACAAATGTCAGGGCATGTCAAAACTTTTTCAGGGCCCAAAAACACCCTCAGTCCCCAGAGGGTTAAAGTGCCCCTATTATGCCATTTTAAAGGTAGTTAATATTGTTGTAATAGTCTCTTAAAACAGGTTTACATGTATGCAAGTTCAAAAAACACTTTAGTTTTCTCCAAAATTTGATTTATTTTTACCCCGTTTCTAATTGATTCGTAAACGACTCGTTTGAAGCAGTTCGAAGAATCAGTCTCTCTAAACCCCTCCTTTCAGTGAGCCCTCACTGCTGTGATTGGTCAGATGGTGCAGTCCTTTTGGATTGGTCTACCGCTTCAGCGCAAAACGAAACGCCCATTGGCATAACTGAATGACAGCTGTGGAGACCTGTTAATGCATAGAAAAGATAGCCTCGATTTTACCCTATCAATTCGAGCCGGAGTCTGACGATGAAACTGTTGAAGTGTCACTTCGACAAGAAACTGTTCTGCAAGCACGACCGGAGCAGGACGTTTCTCAGTGGGTGTCATATGTACACTGTGGAAAGTGCTTGCAATTTGCTTTTGGAAGCGAACCGGGCACACCTCTACGTTGTGAACTTCAACATTGTACAATGCATAACACTGCGTTAAGCCATCGTTTATCATTATCATTACTTAAACTAATAAGGCAGACAGACAGTCAAGCTGCATCAATCACAATTTTTAGACTACATTGCACTCACAGCTGAACAACAGAACTACAGAAACGCAAGTTAGCCGGTTACCAAGACATGAGTGGGATTGTTACACACCATAACGTACACAAAGACGTATTTTGAATGATCGCTAGAAAATACAATCATCAATTATTAATCATACTTAAAGGTAGAAGTTCAGAGGAGCAAGCCAGTCCAAATAAACTGGGCACTGATCCATTTTTTAAAACCAAGCGTTTGTTGAATCTCGCGTTGTAAC
Source organism: Garra rufa (assembly GCF_049309525.1). Lineage (NCBI taxonomy): Eukaryota > Metazoa > Chordata > Actinopteri > Cypriniformes > Cyprinidae > Garra > Garra rufa. The sequence continues at coordinate 44,303,116 of NC_133368.1, read as the reverse complement.
GTTACTCCCCAAGATTGGAAAAGCAGTCATCAGTAAAATGACGCGAACACAAAACAAGATTGGAATTGGACTGCTGAGGTGTTGAAAAAATTAATGTTAACCACTCATTCTTGGTAGTTTCATCTTTCGGAAGGGCATATAAAACAAATTCACTCTCACAGCGCAGGGCGTCTTCTTGACATGATGTAACGTTAATCCACGTGAAAATGGTAGGCCTACTGTTTGTGGGCGGGCAAGTTGTTCGCGAAATTGAATGTGGGCGGACATTACGCAAATGTGTATCTCGTGACGTGTGGCCGTTACAGAAAAAAGATTCGAATTGCTGACGACTCGTTTAGGCGAATGTGAGCCGACTCTTTTTTTTGTTAGACAAAAACTTTATTTATAGTGCACTGTCGGCGTCACAACTTTGCAGATAGTTTATGTTCACATACAGCTACATGACACACTACATGAAATATCATATTTGAAAAGGCATAATAGGGGCACTTTAAGTAATTTAGTTGTGTGTTTTTTTTAAGCATTTTATTAGTTTTGTATGTCTAAATTTTTTTTATTAATTTTTTTTTTGTACATTGGACTTTATAACACAACTGCAAGTATATATCTCACAATTCCGAGAAAAAAGTTCTTATTTTATTTCTCATAATTTTGAGTTTATCATGCAATTCTGAAAAAAAGTCAAAATTGTGAGTTTATATCTCGCAGTTCTGACTATAACTCGCAATTGTGTTTATAGCATGCAATTTTGAGAAAAATGTCAGAATTGTGAGTTTATATTTCGCAATTCTGACTGTATAACTCAGAATTGCAAATTCATATCATGCAATTCTGAGAAAAAAGTTAAGAATTGCGAGATATAAACTAGCATCTGTGAGAAAAAAGTCGGAATTGTTTTTCTCTCACAATTCTGACTTTATTTCTTGTAATTTTGAGTTTATATCAAGCAATTCTGAAAAAACTGTCAGAATTGTGAGTTTATATCTCTCAATTGAATATAACTCGCAATTGTTTTTATAGCACACAATTCAAAAAGTCAGAATTACAAGTTTTTAACTCACAATTCTAACTTTATAACTGGCAATTGCGAGTTTACATTACAGAATTCTGAAAAAAAAGTCAAAATTGTGAGTTTATATCTCGCAATTCTGACTTTATAACTCGCAATTGCGAGTTTATATCATGCAATTCTGAGAAAAAAGTCAGAATTGTGAGTTTATATCTTGCAATTCTGACTTTATAACTCTATAACTTTTTATTTGCAAGAAAAAATTCTGACCTCACAGTTCTTACTTTATTTCTCGTAATTTTACGTTTATATCATGCAATTCTAAAAAAAAAACAGTACGAATTGTGAGTTTATATCTTGCAATTCTGAATTTATAACTCGCAATTGCAAGTTTATTTCACACAATTCTGAAATGCAGAATTACACGTTTTAAACTCACATTTCTGAATATATAACTCACAATTTTAAAAATTTTTATTGCGCAATTCTGAGAAAAATGTCAGAGTTGTGAAATGTTGAGATTTTGCTAAATGAAAAAGGTAGCATATTTATATCCAGTTTTTATTGGTGCACTGTTAAACATCTCACACATTTCTTTCCAACAGAGCTGGATCTCAAACTAAGACAAACCCAGGAAAAAGAATCAATGAAAGAGACTGACACTCAAGAGAGACTGGAGAAACTCATGAAGGAAAAGGATGAGCTAATTGACCTCTCAATGCAGCGTGGGAAAATTATACTGGTGAGCAATGAAACAAAAGTTCAGATTTAACTAGAGTGACCTTACAACTTCTATTTCCTTAAAATGTCCAGGTTTTGGCTTTGTTTGCCTATTGATGTGCTCTCTTAACTCCTCATACATTATATGTATGCATATTTGTATTGCTTTTTTGCAGAGTCCATCTTCTTGCATGCCATGATTGGTAATACCTGCAAACTACTTTTCAGACATAACTTTGAGCAATTTTGAAAACAAAGCCAAAACATGGACCTGAGTCCAAATGTCACGACACATCTAGGAAATCTAGATTTCACGTTAATTATCAGTTAAATTACGGTCTCTTTTCAGGTAGGGTTGTATTAATTTCACTGCAATGTTTTACAGGACAAGCAAGCTGAAATTCAGGAGCTGGAGCGGAAAAGACAGGAAGCTGAGACCAGTAGACTAGATGCAGAAAATAGGTATGAAAAAAAATTGTATGCATAAACAATAGACTTTTTGTATGAATAACACTTGCCATGTTTGGTAAAGGCACAGTTCGCCCCAAAAGTGAAACTGTCATTATCGGTTATGCAGCTTCAAGTCATTCCAACCCTGTAATTTTATTTTCCTGTCATGAAACATAAAATGTGATGTTAGGCAGAATGCTTCTTTTTCCATTTGAGGAAAGTACATAATGAATAACACTGTCAGACTAAGATGACAAAGGCGGTCTCCTGTAGGTATAAAGGTAGAAAGAACATAATATATAGGGTGAATTTAAAAGAATGCATTATTTGCTTAGTTCTCATGTTTTTTCATCAGGTTTGAAAAGGAAGCAGCAGCTGTGAACAGTGAATTAAGAGTGAAAGGACTACAGGACGCCTTAGAAAGGGCAGAGGACACCTGCAATGAATTGAAAAAGGTCTGTTAAAAGAAAACCTGTATGTACAGTATATTGGACATTTTTGTCTCTGTGGCATATCAGTGTTTTTACATATCACATTTTTAGGAGTTTGAGGCATTTAAAAAGCACAGCAGTGAACTGCTTGGAAAGGAGAAGGAGTTAAACTGCAAACTTCGCCACATGGTCATCTGAGCCATCCATCCCATTCCATGTGTGTTTCTACCATCATCAAAACCGGCCATAATAGCATAAACCGTTCACTTTCGCACATGGAGTGGTTGTACATAATGAACCAGAAGACAAAGATGAAATGAGGTTTTTCTTAAGAGAATGTCTTCCGCCAGTAGAGGGCAGTTTAAAGTATTTCTGTAAAGGGAAAGGTGAGTTTGATAGGCTAAACTGTGACTTTTATAAATAAAAATGAGCATTTTTAAACTTCCACTGTGGTTTAGTGTCGACTATCACAGGCTCTGTCATGATTATGATAAATTGAAAAATCTCTGATCAGTGTGAGCTTTAAATTCAAGTCAAATATTGCCTTTCAAGAGAATTTTAAAACTAATTTGCACATTTAGACGCATTTGCAGATTTTACTTTTAGATTTTAACTTTTTTTCAGATAATTCAGGCTTTCTGCAGGTTTTTATAAAATGTCTTTTTAAGACCAAGTGAAAAAAAAGGATTTATCATTTAAATGGAACACATTACATCAATATTGTCTCTGAATGTAAATGTCTCATATTAGCAACACTTCAAAGTTTGAAAATACAACTCTCAACCAATCTCTATTACACTTTATGGATTCTTAAATCAAGATATAAAGAAGCAAAATGACAACTTATATGTCTTGTTGTATGAGAAATTGATCTAAATGAAGTGACTTTATTATTAAAAGTAAACAAACATCTGCCAGTGGACTCCGAAAAATCAAAAGTTTGGTATCAGTCCAATTTTTAATGTTTTTTAAAGAAGTATTTTCTGCTCATCAAGACTGTGTTTATTTGATTAAAAATGCAGAAAAACAGTAATATTGTGAAATATTATTGCAATTTATAATAGTGGTTTTCTAATTGAATATATTTCAATATATAATTTTTCTCCTGTAATGAAAACGCTTCTACTTTTTTACGCCTTTGTAGTACTTTTATTCAGCAAGGATGTGTTAAATTGATAAAAAGTGATAGTAAAGTCTTATATTGTTAGAAAATATTACTATTTTAAATAAATTCTGTTCTTTTTAACATTTTATTCATCAAAGAATCCTGAAAAAATATCTATAATAAAAAAATATTAACCAACACTGATTATAAATCAGTATATTAGAATGATTTCTGAAGGTAATGATGATGAAAATTCAGCTTTGCATCCCAAAAATAAATTATATTTTAAAGTACATTAAAATAGACAACCTTTATTTTAAATTGCAATAATATTTCATAATATCACTTGTTTTTCTGTATTTTCTTGTAATTATACTTTATATTGTAATTATACCAATTATAATTATATAACTATATTATACCAAAACTTTTGAACAACAGTGTAATTCAAAAGGAAAACACATTTTCATTCCACATTGACAGATGTTTGTTCATGTTTTAAGCCTGAACTCACTTCATTTTGTTCAATTTCTCAGAAAGCAAGACTTCATGTTCAATTTACGTTTCAGGATTTAATAATATTTAGATATTTCTACAGAAAAACAATGCAACATGCATTTTTTCAGGATACTTTGGTAAGTAAAACATTAAAAAGAACTGCATTTATTTAAAATAAAAATATTTTGTAACAATATACACTAATGTAGTTTAGGGTTAGTAACTTTTTTCTTTCTTCTTTCTTTGTTTGAAAGAAATCAGTACTTTTATTCAGTAAGGATGTGTTAAATTGATAAAAAAAAAATAGTAAAGACTTATATTGTTAGAAAACATTTCTCTTTTTAATAAATGCTGTTCTTTTTAACATTTTATTCATCAAAGTATTCTGAAACAATATTAACCAGCAATGATAATAAATCAGCATATTAGAATGATTTCTGAAGGTAATGATCCTTTCAGCTAAATTATATTTTACAGTATATTAAAATAGAAAACTTATTTTAAATTGCAAAAATATAACTTGTTTTTCTGTATTTTCTTGTAATTATTCTTACTGTTACAAAACTTCTAAACAGCAGTGTAATTAAAAGGGAAAACACATTTTCATTCCACAATGACAGATGTTTGTTCATGTTTTAGGCATGAACTCAATTTTGTTTAATTTCTCAGAAAGCAAGACTTCATGTTCAATTTACGTTTCAGGATTTAAGAATATTTAGATATTTCTACAGAAAAACAATGTGACATGCATTTTTTCAGGATTCTTTGATAAGTAAAACATTAAAAAGAACAGCATTTATTTAAAATATTTTGTAACAATATACACTACCGTAGTTTAGGGTTAGTACATTTTTTCTTTCTTTGTTTGAAAGAAATGAATACTTTTATTTACAAGGGTGTGTTAAATTAATAAAAAGTGAAAACATTTCTATTTTTTTTTAAAAACAATGTTCTTTTTAACATTTTATTCATCAAAGAATCTTGAAAAAACACTGATAATAAATCAGTATGTTAGAATGATTTCTGAAGGTAATAATGCTGAAAATTCAGCGTTGCATCACATATAAGTATATTAAAATAGAAAACTTTTATTTTAAATTGCAATAATATTTCATAATATTACTTGTTTTTTTTGATCAAATAAATGCAACTTTAATAAGCATAAGAAACTTCTTTAAAAACATTAAAATTCTTACTGTTACTATTGACAGATATTTGTTAATGTTGTTAATGTAATTTCTTAGAAAACAAGACTTCATAAGTACAATGTTTAGCTATTTGTACTGGAAAACAATGCAAAATGCAACAATTATTGCCATTTAAAACTTTCCACTCAGATTTTAAGACCTTTTAAGGACTTAATTTGTGTAAGACCTGCAGAAACCTTGTAATTAATTAGACTGTTAAATTTGAAGGGACAGTTCACCTAAAAATTAAATTTAGTCATTATTTACTCACCCTTTTTTGTCCATACAATTAAAACCAATAGGCTCCAAAGGTGTTTGAACTCCGTCGTTCTTTAAAATGAAGTTCTTCAAAAGAAAGAAATGCATTTGCATTATTCCAAGCATTTAATAATGTATACAAAAATCAAATTAAACTGATACAAATCACCTCTATTTGAATGTCCAGTCAGAACTGAATCATCTTGACAGCTCTTTACCGAATGCTCATCCGTATATGCAATAAATGAGACTGTTCTGTATGTAGCCTCGTTCCTGAGAAGATAAAACCATTCAACTGTGTTAGTAAAAGCTCTCAAGCCATATAGCACTTAGAAATGCAATGCTCACCTTCCAGTTCTAGTTCCAGTTCCTTCCAGCACTTTAGGTCATGCATTGGATCACCATGTATTCCTCCGCGCATTGAAATAGCAGAATGAAACTGTGTTTCTGTCAGCATGTCTTCTGCATTTACAAATGAACAAGCTTTGGCATAAAATGATAGTATTTTGCTAACCTTTGTAATTTTTGGTGTAGTAATTTTAGTGTCATTCCTGAACTAATTTGTGGGCAAATAAAAGTTAGTTAGTGTAATTGTATAGTGGTCATCTGGTCTGCATCTGTATATATGTTTTATAGATTAGAACATCTGGTCGCCTTTTGAGTTCAACTTTACTGATTAAATATTTTAGGATAGGACTATACTAAATTGAGGATAGTCATGTAGCAGAGCCTTTTCTTCTCCAAAAAAAAAATAGAGTTCTTCTAGGGTGTGAACCCAAGAGCTAGCTCAGATCTTTAACCTTTAAGGTTAGGTATGTTAGTCCTTATATCATCCGTATGAGTTTTTAATGACTGTGAGGTTGCGGTCAAAATGCTGGATTCCTTTGTGTTCTCGTAACTGCACGTCGCCGTTGTCTGTCACCATTTCATGCATCTCATCGAGTTGAGGCAAGTTTGCGTCTGCGCCATAACTGACCAGTGCACCTGCCCTTTGATTGCATTTGACCTGGTCAGCGGTTCATCACCCCATTGCCATGACAATCTTTTTCCTCAGAAGTGCTGCGAATATGGGAATTGCCTTATATGGGAATCACTGGAAAGCCACGAATGACTGTTTCTGTGACCTCTTTTGTTGTAATTCTTTGCAAATACACTGATGTAGAGAGGACTTGACTGTTAAGATCATTTATTTTAGATGACATGTAAAGCATTTGAAGTATAAATAAAAACAAAATGAAAAATACAACTTTTTTTGTAATCGTTTGTGGACATCCCTGCATTCATTGAATGGCAAATCTTAATTGGTCTAATGGTTGGTTTTGCAGGCACTTCTCTGACTCTTGATGTGTCCAGGTTACATTTTAGTCCAAAATCAAAAGAAAAGAAAAGTCACAACAACTCAAGGCTGGTCTGATGCCAAAGTATTACCAAAAGAGCAAAAATGTGACCCTGGAGCACAAAACCAGTCTGAAGTAGCATGGGTATATCTGTAGCAATAGCCAAAAATACATTGTATGTGTCAATATTATCAATTTTTCTTTTATGCCAAAAATTAAAATTAAAGATAATGTTCCATGAAGATATTATTTACATTTCCTACCATAAATACAGCAAGACTTAATTTTTGATTAGTAATAATCATTGCTAAGAACTTCATTTGGACAACTTTAAAAACTTTTTTTCACCCTTAAGATTTCTGATTTTCAAGTAGTTGTATCTCAGCCACATATTGTTATCCTAACAAACCATACATCAATGGACAGCTTATTTAGTCATTATTAAACTTATTTCAGATAATTTATAAAAAAGCTGACCCTTATGACTGTTTTTGTGGTCGAGGGTCACAAATGGTATTGCAATGCTCTTTATGAGAACCTTTTTTATAAATATGAATAAATAAAGCGTCTAGGTTACGTATGTAACCCTGGTTCCCTGAGGACAGGGAACGAGACGCTGCGCCCTGGTGGACACTATGGGAACTGCCTCCAGCGTGACCGGCTCTGAAGCTCTTATAGAACAACGACAATGAACTTTGACATTGGCTGGCGCCAGCCTATGACATCATCACAAGGCGCCTACCAGTATAAAGGTGCGCTTGTGAATACATCAACCATCTTTTTGTCTGATGGAGACGTAAGTGGGGCCCGAAGCATGGCTACGAGATGCAGCGTCTCGTTCCCTGTCCTCAGGGAACCAGGGTTACATACGTAACCTAGACGTTCCCTTCCGGAGGGAACTCTACGCTGCGTCCTGGTGGACACTATGGGAACGTCTATACCAACGCCGCCATGCTGAGGGATGAGTGATCAACTGACTGATTGAGGAATCAAGAAGGAACATCACTCCCCACTACCAGCGAGAATCGCTTGGGCCGACGTCATGGCTAGCTCGGCTACCCAAGCACGGAACTTCTAGGAGTGGAGGCCTGATTCTTCTAAGCGAGAATAGGCCTAACTACACTCACCGCTACAGAAAGTAGTGAAGCTTATCCCTAAGCCTTCATACTAAGCGGGGGTTCTGAAGAGCGGAGGCTCCAGAAAGACTCTCTAAACGAGAGGAAGCCTGGCAACACTCTGTGCTTGCAACACTCTGCACTAGCAGAGAACGACTCTAAGAGTGGAGGTCTCATGACCTAACTACACTCAACACTGGAGGTGATCAGTGAGGCTCAATAGCCTCAATAGATTTCTCTGACATGGATTTCGCACATTTCCCGAACTGTTTACTCTAGGAATCATCATTCTACTCACGCTTAGAACAAGGTCAGTCTGAAGGACAAAAAGATGGTTGATGTATTCACAAGCGCACCTTTATACTGGTAGGCGCCTTGTGATGATGTCATAGGCTGGCGCCGGCCAATGTCAAAGTTCATTGTCGTTGTTCTATAAGAGCTTCAGAGCCGGTCACGCTGGAGGCAGTTCCCATAGTGTCCACCAGGACGCAGCGTAGAGTTCCCTCCGGAAGGGAACCATATTAACATTTCACACTGCAGTAATATTTCTGTTTTGTGCAAACAGTCACTTACGGAAGTCTGTTTACGCCACTGATTAAAAAACAAAAAAGGTAATTGCGACTTTTTATCCCACAATTCTTGCAGTTTCTGCATTTTTTATTAAGAATTGTGAGATATAAACACGCAATTGCGAGTTATAAAGTCAGAATAGTATAATGCAAAATATAATCTGCCAATTCTGAGTAATGAAGTCAGACTTGTGTGATATAAACTTGCAATTGCAAGTTATAAACTCACAATTCTGAAAAATAAACCATGTGACACTAAAAACTGGAGTAATGGAGTAAACAGTAATTATAAGTTGTAACAATATTATTTAGTTATAAAGTCAGAATTGCGAGATATAAACATGCCAATTCTGAGTAATGAAGTCAGAATTGCGTGATATTAATTTGCAATTGCAAGTTATAAACTCATAATTCTAATAAACTTGCAATTCTAAGAAATAAAGTCAGAATTATGAGATATAAACTCACAATTCTGACTTTTTTTTCTAAGAATTGTGAGATATAAATGCACAACTGCGAGTTATAAAGTCAGAATTGCGAGCTATAAACTGGCAATCCAAAGAAATAGTCAGTATTGCGTGATATAAACTCGTAATTATGACTTTTTTTTGTTTATATCTCAATTTTTTTTATTTTTTTTTGCAGAATTGCAAGTTTATATGTAACATTCAGTCCACTGAGGACAAGTTGAGATACTCAAGTGCCATTTATTATAATCCAAAAGTGACAAGACTTAACTTGGCAAAAAACATGAACTTGACTAGACTTGGCAAAAGACATGAAAACAACTCACCAGCAGAAAGTATAGAGTAACAATACTCAACAAGACACAATGGCAACAAGAGGGCTATAAATATCAAACAAAAAGGGTCACATGACAAACCAACCAATGAGAACATGACACATTGAACAAAGGAACCAATAGCAGAAATACATGAAGATCAAGGGAAATCACATGACAGGAACAAGAAACATGGCTAAATATAAAGTTATAAACTCACAATTCTAAGAAATAAAGTCAGAATTATAAGATATAAACTCATAATTCTGACTTTTTTGCAATTGTGGCTTTTTTTTCTCAAAACTGTGACTTTTTTCTCAGAATTGCGAGTTTATATCACAATTTTAAGAAAAAAGTCAGAATTTCAAAATATAAATTGGCAATCCTTAGAAATTAAGTCAGTATTGCAAGATATAAACTCCAAGTTTTAAACTCACAAATCTGAGGAATAAAGTCAGAATTGAAAAATAAACTCAAAGTTGTGACTTTTTTTCTCAGAATTGTATATCACAATTCTGATTTAAGATATAAAGTCAGAATTATAAGATATGAACTCACAATTCAGACTTTTTTACTCAGAACTGTGAGATATAAAAGCACAGTAGTGAGTTATACAGTCAGAATTGCAAGATCTAAACTGGCAATCCTGAGAAATGAAGTTAGAATTGCGTGATATAAACTTGCAATTGCGAGTTATAAACTCACAATACTGAGAAATAAAGTCAGAATTAAGATATAAAGTCTTTTTTCTCAAAATTGTGTTTATATCTCAAAATTCTGACTTTTTTCTCAGAATTGTGAGTTTAACTCAGTCGAGTCGAATTGCAAGATCTAAACTGGCAATTGCGAGTTATAAACTTACAATTCTAAGAAATAAACTCACAATTCTAAGAAATAAAAGTCAGAGTTATGAGATATAAACTCACAATTTATATTTTTTTTACTCACAGTTGTGAGATATAAAAGCGCAATTGCGAGTTATAAATTTAGAATTGCAAGATCTTTAACTAGCAATCCTGAGAAAAGAAGTCAGAATGCGTGATATAAACTCACAATTCTGAGAATTAAACTTGCAATTCTAAGATATAAAATCAGAATTGAGATATAAAGTCAATTTTTTTCTCAGAATTGTGTTTATATATTGCAATTGTGGATTTTTTTTTCTTAGAATTGTGAGTTCATATCTCACAATTCGGACTTTTTTCCTCAGTCGCAATAAACTTTTTTATTTCTTATTCAGTGGCGGAAACGGGCTTCCATAGTCACTGGCTCTCATTCAAGATGTTTTTTTTATTATTTATTTAAATTTTATTGTATTTAAGTTTTAGATCTGAAAATGTTTCCTGGGCAGCTTTAGCATATTAGCACGATTTCTGAAGAACCATGTGACACTGAAGACTGGATTAATGATGCTGAAAACTCAACTTTGCATCACAGGTATAAATTACATTTTAAAATATTTTAAATATAAAACAGTATTTATACGTTGTAACAATATTACTGTATTTTTTTATTAAATAAATGCATCTTTGGAGAGCAAGACTTCTTTCCATTTCTGTCCTTGTTGCCTCATAACTTCCTTTAATTGTTCAAGCCGCCACTATTTCCGAGTTTCCAACTTGTAATTATGAGTCTGACAAAGATGTGACACTTTTTACTAGTCGGAAACTCATAATTATAGTAATTGCATTTGTGACATAACATGAACGTAACTTGAATGTTAAGCGTTGTCAGCTGCTTTCAGTTATTTTAGCTGTATAAAAACAGCTTACTTCCGTGTTGAAAAGTAAGTTGGATAATGGAGCGTGAATTTCAAACTGAAACATGATGATGCTCGACCACCTCCTAAAATGACAGCTGCCTGAACTTGCATCTCTGGAGTCTGGTAAACTCCCACCACAAATGTCTTCTGGCTCCACCCACAGCTGAAACCACGCCCCAGCAGCTGCACTTTCGCCTAGACTCTCACCTGACCAATCGCTGGGTCGTTTCCTCACCTTTGATGCTGATTATTACAGAAACACCATTCCAGTGTGTCGCTGTTCATTCCCACCACAGCTGGGATTTCAGACAATGGAAAGAACAGAGCAGTTACTGTTCGCTGCTGCATGCCTTTACTTGATTTTGTCATTCTTCTGAGAGAAATGCATAATTTGTTGCTGAGCTGCACCTTTAGGATCGCCTTAGTCCTTTAGGTTTAGAGGATTGATTGGCCTTACATTTAAGAAAAAAATCTGATCAAATGATAGGTTGGCTTGTTTGGAATTTTTTTCAATGATAATTGAAAAAAATATATAATAATATAATATATCTCAACTCACAATTGAGTTGAGTTGAAAAAAGTTGCAATTGTCAGTTTATATCATGCAGTTCTGGAAAAAAGTCGCAACTGTGAGTTTAAATCATGCAATTCACAACTTTTTCTTAGAATTGCATGATATAAACTCGCAATTCTGACTTTGTTTCTCAGAATTTAGATATAAACTCGTAATTGTGAGTTATAATGTCAGAATTGCATGATACAAACTCACAATTCTGACTTTGTTTCTCAGAATTGAGATATAAACTCGTAATTGTGAGTTATAAAGTCAGAATTGCATGATACAAACTCACAATTCTGACTTTGTTTCTCAGAATTGAGATATAAACTCGTAATTGTGAGTTATAATGTCAGAATTGCATGATACAAACTCACAATTCTGACTTTGTTTCTCAGAATTGAGATATAAACTCGTAATTGTGAGTTATAATGTCAGAATTGCATGATATAAACTCGCAATTCTGACTTTGTTTCTCAGAATTGAGATATAAACTCGTAATTGTGAGTTATAATGTCAGAATTGCATGATACAAACTCGCAATTCTGACTTTGTTTCTCAGAATTGAGATATAAACTCGTAATTATGAGTTATAATGTCAGAATTGCATGATAGAAACTCGCAATTCTGACTTTGTTTCTCAGAATTTAGATATAAACTTGCAATTGCGAGTTATAAAGTCAGAATTGTGCGATTTAAACTCACAATTGCGACTTTTTTTTGCATGATATAAACTCAAAGTCAGAATTGTGTGATATAAACTCACAGTTACAAGTTATAAAGTCAGAATTGCGTGATTTAAACTCACAGTTGTGAGTTATATAGTCAGAGTTGCGTGATTTAAACTCACAATTGTGACTTTTCTCAGAATTGCATGATATAAATTTACAATTGTGAGTTATCAAGTCAGAATTGTGTCATTGTAAACTCACAACTGCAAGTTACAAAGTCAGAACTGCGTGATTTAAACTCACAAGTGCAACTTTTTTCCAGAATTGCATGATAAAAACTCACAATTGTGACTTTTTTCAACTCAACTCAATTGTGAGTTGAGATATAAACTCACAGTTCTGACTTTTTCAGAACTGCATTATATAAACTCACAAAGTCAGAATTGTGTGATATAAACTGACAATTGCAAGTTTTTTCAGAATTGCATGATATAAACTCACAATTGCGACTTTTTTTCAGAATTGCATGATATAAACTCACAAGTGCAAGTTATAGTCAGAATTGCAATTAATAGTCAGAATTGCAAGATAAAAACTTTTTTCCCACAAATGTGAGTTTATATCTCGCAATTCAGAATTTTCAGAATTGTGTGATATAAACTCACAATTGCGAGTTATTGCGACTTTTAATCTCACAATTCACAACTTTTTCTTAGAATTGCATGATATAAATGCGCAAATCTGACTTTGTTTCTCAGAATTGAGATATAAACTCGTAATTGTGAGTTATAAAGTCAGAATTGCATGATATAAACTCGCAATTCTGACTTTGTTTTTCAGAATTGAGATATAAACTCTCAATTGCGAGTTATAAAGTCAGAATTGCATGAAACAAACTCACAATTCTGACTTTGTTTCTCAGAATTGAGATATAAACTCGCAATTCTGACTTTGTTTCTCAGAATTTAGATATAAACTTGCAATTGCAAGTTATAAAGTCAGAATTGTGTGATTTAAACTCACAAGTGCGACTTTTTTCCAGAATTGAATGATATAAACTCACAATTGTGACTTTTTTCAACTCAACTCAATTGTACAGTAAGTTGAGATATAAACTCACGGTTCTGACTTTTTCAGAATTGCATGATAGTTGGCGCCTGTGGTCTTGTGAGCAGCGCGCCGCCATATGGCGCCGGTGCGCTCCGGTCGTCCCGTGTTCGAATCCTGGCTCGAAGACCTTTCCCAATCCCGCCCCCCATCTCTCTCCGACTTTGCTTCCTGTCAGTTCTGAATTTTCAGAATTGTGTGATATAAACTCACAATTGCGAGTTATATAATCAGAATTGTGATATAAACTCACAATTCCGAGTTATAAAGTCAGAATTACGTTTTTTTTTTCAGAATGGCAAGATATAAATTAACAATTGCAAGTTATAGTCAGAATTGCAAAATAAAAACTCCTTTCTTCTCACAAATACAAGTTTATATCTCACAATTCAGACTTTTTTCTCGATAAAAATTTGCAATTGCAACTTTTTCCAGAATTGCATGAAATACACTTACAATTGCGAGTTATAAAGTCAGAATTGCGAGTTTATGTCTCACAATTCTGACTTAATAAATCACAATTGTGTGTCGGAAGCCAAGATATAAGCAATACTGATCGCAAGATATATGCAATTTGAGAGAAAAGTCACATTTGCGAGATATAAACTTGCAATTCTGAGAAAAAAAGAGTTTATTTCTCAAAATTGCAAGTTTATGTCTCACAATTCTGACTTTATAACTTACAATTACGAGTCTATATGTCACAGTTCTAAGAAAAAGAATCGCAAGATTGCAACTTGCAATTGCAAGAAAAAAAGTTAGAATTGTGAGATAAAAAGCTGCAATTACCTTTTTTTCTATTAAGTGGCGAAAACGTCTAGGTTACGTAGGTAACCCTCGTTCCCTGAAGGAGGGAACGGAGACGTTACATTGGGATCTTGCTTGAGAGACCAATCATCTCTGAGCCTTATTGAAAAGGCCAATGAAAATTGGCGAGTGGACGTGCGTGCCGACCACACCCCCGCACATACGGGGGCATGCCGACTACGCGCACCACTCAGTCAGGCTTTTGCTGAAGAGCCGGGAGAGCCCGGCGTCAGCGCGACGACAGGTCGTGGCAGGGGAATGTAACGTCTCCGTTCCCTCCTTCAGGGAACGAGGGTTACCTACATAACCTAGACGCTCCCCTTTCAGTCGAATCACTTTGACGTTACATTGGGAACTTAGACCCATGGAAAAGGCCACGAGCCTGGCGCCGCGTTACGCCCTACGCCAAGTGCAGACGTGTCCGCAGGCGGGTACGAGCGTAACCTTCCCAACGCCCTGGGGGCCGAAGTAGGGGACCCCACAGGGATGCCAGATGTACTGAAGCAGGGGTTGGGGGGGCGGAGCACATGAGATATTTTACATGTGGAATGAAATAATCGGTGTATCCAGGAACTAGGGGTACACGAGGAAAACCACGGCCTTGTGGCTGATCGGGGAAAAATACTGAGATATTTTGCCACAACCTGCGGGGCGAAGGAGACCTGGCAGGAGCACAGTCTAGGCTGACTGCGGGGCATGGAAGACCCAGGTTCGCTTCTTAAGGGAACAGCTGGGAAATAGCGCACGGATCCCGAAGGATCCCGTTTGCCTGATGTCTATGTTAAGACACGGGAAGACACGGCCTTTACGCGGAGGTTATAGAACCTGGCGAAGGTATTAGGTGTCGCCCAACCCGCAGCTCTACAGATGCCAGTTAGAGAGGCGCCATGAGCCAACGCGTAGGACGAGGCAACACTCCTTGTGGAGTGGGCTCGCAGTCCTAAGGGGCATGGCTCTCCCTGAAACAAATAAGATAGGGAGATGGCCTCGACCACCCAGTGGGCCAACCTCTGTTTAGAGACAGCATTTCCTTTCTGCTGACCTCCAAAACAGACAAAGAGCTGCTGGCTGCGTCTAAAGGGCCGAGTGCGGTCCACGTATGTACGTAGAGCGCGAACTGGGCACAGTAGCGCAGCGGTTGGGTCTGCCTCCTCCAGGGGCAGAGCTTGCAGGTTCACCACCTGATCGCGGAAAGGCGTGGTGGGAACCTTGGGCACATAACCGGGCCGGGGTCTCAGGATAACGTGAGAATCGCTGGGCCCGAACTCCAGGCACGTTTCGTCGACAGAGAAGGCTTGTAGATCCCCTACCCTCTTGATGGAAGCCAACGCCGTCAGGAGCGCTGTCTTAAGTAACAGATATTTTAGCTCAACTGAGGCGAGAGGGTCACCAAAGGGGCGGAGGCCTCACCATCTGACTCTCCCTCCGATGCAGTGATAGACATCTCGTCCTCTGCAGGAGCACCGAAGGAGACGCTCAGCCCGGCGGGCGGGGAAGCGTACTGCTGCGGGACCTCGACGGGGCCACGCTGAGATAGAGAAGACCGCAGGGCTTTTCGGGCCGGCGGAACATTCTCTACTGTGACCTGGATGTCCCCCCCGGGCCTCCCCGTGGTGGCCGAAAAGCATTGACGACCACCACGACCGGCCGCGGGAGGAAAGCGGGGGGAGCCGGCTCGCGAACGAGCGGCGGGACTTCAGCGTGGCCATGGACATGCTCTCACAATGCGGGCATGATCCATCCGTGAACGCTGCCTGAGCGTGCTCGAAGCCCAGGCACGTGAGGCAGCGTTCATGTCCGTCCGCAGGGGTGAGGAAATTACCACACCCAGAAACGCAAGGCCGAAGAGCCATTCTGAAAAGAACGTCTGATCGGCCGCGAGAAATTGCTCTTTTGTGATCCTGGATTGCCCAGGGAGGAACCGCGGGGCAACCGTGCACTCGCCGGGGCTGCTCGCTGGATGCAAAAGAGGCTTTATAGCCGTGAAAACGGCTGCCCGCGGGACCTCGCCGGTGGCCGCCAATAAAGCTCTTTTGTGAAGTTTCACTCTTTTAGTCTTGGCAGCACACCGGCGGGAGGGAGCATGAACTCTCGAAGAACTCTGGATTTTAATCTCTCTCTGTAGTAGAGGCGTTAAGGCTCGAACCATTGGCTCTGAAAGCAAAAGTCTGACTGAGTGGTGCGCGCCGCCATCTTATATACCCGTATGTGCGTATATGTTAATTACATTGACTAAAAACACAAAAGACACCAGTAAAAGTAAAAATTACTAAAATCAATGAATATGACATGTTGATATTGACTAAACTGAAAGAATATTTCTGCCAAAAGGCAAAAACTAAGTGACATTGTAAAACTGTCTAAATTAAAGGGTTCTTTTATATAGGAGAACATCTGAAGAGAAAGAAACTTCCGCTCTCCATTCAATCTCGTTGCTGTTGAGATAATAAAGAGATTTCATTTCAGATTTCTTATTCCTATACATCCACATTTTTGTAATATAAGCCTTTTTTAAGGTTCATAATAGGTGGCATTGAGAAGGTAAAATGTGCCGTTGCAGAAACAAAGCATTCCAGAGTGTCAGTCATAGCCTGCAGAGACTGAAACTGAAATCCCTGTCACCCACAGCACAGCTGAAGAAAAGAGCCTCGGCTTCTGGACATGCAAACACTTGTACCATACTTGCACTTCGGTCACAGGTCACATACGCTCACACCCGGGTCAGAAACTAACCGGGACTCAGGGGTGAAATGCCACCAAAAGTGATAAAAATGCCCCAGATATATAAACTGAGGAAACAGTGCTTGAGGCCATGCATTTTTTAAATTTGTTTGAAAGAAATACTTTAAATACTTTTACTTTTATCCAGTAAAGACACAATAAATTGATCAAAAGTGACAGTAAAGACATTTATAATGTTACAAAATATTCAATTTCAACTAAATGCTGTTCTTTAGAACTTGATTATGTTTCCTGAGTAGCAAATCAGCATATTAGAATGATTTCTGAAGGATCATGTGACTCTGAAAAATGGATTAATGATGCTGAAAATTCAGCATTGCATCACAGAAATAAATTACATTTGAAAATATATTCAAATAGAGAACAACATTGCAAATCTTACTGTTCAAAAACTTTTGACTGGTAGTGTATAATGAATCAAAAATGTATGAGATTAAAACAAATTGGATTAATTGATGATTAATATATAAAAATGGCTATTGCGTATTTAAAATATTCAGTTTTTCAGAAATCCTACCTGTTGTTTGTGTATGACTGAAATAAATTACATTTAAGAAATTTTTCAAATAGAGAACATCTTTTTTAATTTGTAATAATATTTCACAGTATTACAGATTTTTATCGATTTTTAATAAATGCAGCCTTGTTGAACAAAAATAGACTTCTTTAAAAATCCAATTGAACTCAAACTTTTAGAAGAAAAACAGCAGTGTATATGCCAGATTATTATGCAAACACCTCAGTATTTTACTGTTTTTGCTGTACTTTGAATCAAATAAATGCAGGCTTGGTGAGCAGATAATACTTCTTTAAAAAACATTGCAAATCTTACTGTTCAAAAACTTTTGACTGGTAGTGTATAATGAATCAAAAACGTACGAGATTAAAACAAGTTGATTTAATTGATGATTAATATATAAAAATGGCTATTGCATATTCAAAACATTCAGAAATCCTACCTGTTTTGTTTGTGTATGACTGAAATAAATTAAAATTTAAAATATATTCAAATAGAGAACAGCTATTTTAAATTGTAATAATATTTCATAATATTACAGATTTTTATCTAAATAAATGTAGCCTTGTTAAGCAAAATAGACTTTTTTTAAAAATTCAATTGGCCTCAAACTTTTGTATATACTGTACCAGATTTTTATTCAAACACCTCAGTATTTCTTTCAGAACAGCAGGGATGATCTCACTTCACATTGTGGTCGTATTTTAGGCCAGTGCAACACCCTGATGACCAGGACGGAGGAACGAGACAATGCTAAAGAAAAGACTAGATAAGGTCAGGCCCTCTGATCACCATGACAACAACCATAGCATCTTGTGGAATGTCTGAAGAAAGACTAAAGACTTGTAAAACTAACTCCACCCATATTCCTCTTTGTTTGCCTCGTCTCGTATATCTTAAGTCTGTCTTACGGCATAAAAGCCCAAACCAGGAGTAGTAGATCAGCAGAATAGTTTTGTCAGTATCTCTACATCCACATATTTTTTCAAATTCACTTCACACTGACAGTTTATAATGAACTATTCTGGTCCAAAAAGCAACAAAATCATAAAAGTAATCCATATTTAGACTTCTGAAGTTCTCTGATTCTGCAATTCAGTTTAATTAAAAGCAGTTTTGGATGACAATGTTCCTTTGTGCATCAGTTATGCCTTTAATGAACTGAATCTGATATTTAGGCTCAAATGGAAGATTTATGTATTTAATGGGAGACACTGCAGGCAAAAACAGTTTTTTTCATGCACCTGTCAAGTTTGAGATTTTGGGCTTATGGTGTTTCATAAAGTGTTTTTTCAGACTAGTGGAAAGAAAACACCCAAAAGACACTGTTAAGTGTTTCTTTTATAGCACTTTATCTATTTGTGTCAATAGATTTCAATTACAATCCATATTTTTAAATGCTATTTTCTCAAAATGAGTTTTTTCTCCTACACTGAGCCATAAATCTCCACTTCAGTAGTACTTACACACACCAAACTTTACATTTTTATTCCTGTCTTTATCCTGAATGATTTTTACAGAGGGATTTGTTCATATATAATTTGCTTGATTTTATGCAACATTTTATTCCCCCAAAAATGGTTAAAAATACATTGTCTGTTTTTCCTGAATTATGGAGTGACAAAATGAGATAACCAAAAGGAGATAAAGAGGTTTATAGTGTTAAAAAAGATTTCTATTCCAGATAAATGCTGTTCTTCTGAACTTTCTATTCATCTAAGAAACCTGAAAAAAATCTACTCAGCTGTTTTCAACATAATAATAATACATGTTTTTTGAGCAGCAAATCAGAATATTAGAATGATATCTGAAAGATCATGTGATGCTAAAAATCCAGCTTTGAAATCACAGGAATAAATTACATTTTAAAATATATTCAAATAGAAAACAATTATTTTAAATAGTAAAAATATTTCAAAGTTGTACTTTTTTCCCTGTACTTCAGATCAAATAAATGCATGCTTGACGAGCAGAAGAGACTTCTTTAAAAACATTGCAAATCTTACTGTTCAAAAACTTTTGGCTGGTAGTGTATAATGAATCAAAAACGTATGAGATTAAAACAAATTGGATTAATTGATGATAAATATATAAAAATGGCTATTGCATATTTAAAACATTGAGTTTTTCAGAAATCCGACCTGTTTTGTTTGTGTATGACTGACAACTATGCATCAGTTTAAGTTTATATTATGTTAAAACTGTGGAGTCAATCTTAAATTTAGGCCTAAATATCTTTTGAGTGTGGATTTTTTAATGTAACAGTTGGAAAAGGTACATGAGACACAACTATAGTGCTTACTGCACTATGCTTTTAGCTTCACTCTCTCTGCAGTCTTGAGGGGAGACATGCAATACTACTAAAGAGTTCGGTGGGTCCTCCTCCCCTTAAAAGTGGGAGGGAAATGGGCCGTGACAGTCACAGACACAGCCTGAGGACGCCGTCTACTTCTGTTGACTCGGGCAGAAGCGCACTTCACTTCAGAGCCTGCTTCACTCGCTCACACGTCACCTGAGGAACGCTGAGCTGCACACCTGCGCTGCTCGCTTTTGGCAAGAGGCTTTGCTGCCAAAGGTGAGTCACTTTTCAAAATCTAATAAAAATATGAGCTTTTCTTTTATTGCTGTCTTTAAGCTTGCATTTTAGTTGGCTAATAAAGTCTATAGGGAAGGTAATGTACACTATAATGTACAGGTTTGTAAAAAGAAAAAAAATATTATCAGTATGTGGTTTCATGTGCCTTTGGAAATTGTTAATGGTTTATTTATTCATGTTTGAGAAGAAATGCACTAATTAACAAAGAAAATAAGAAAAAGTGTTTTGCATCAAGAAAATGAGAAAAATTAGATTAAAGCAATGCATTTTTACATTTGCATTATTATAAATGTTTTGTAATGTATTAAATGTTATGTATTGAAAGTAAAGGAAATCACAGTAAAATTATGCAACAAATACTTTTAATTTTCTGTAAATACTTTTTTTACAGTTTTTTCATTGTATTTTTTTATATATATATACACAATCAATGGCCTTAAAATAAGCTTCATGCAAAATATAAGTCTTATTTTTGGCAAGAAATGTGATCTTGCAGAAAAAGAAGACGTGTTTGCATTGCATTCATGATATTCAAGCATTGCTTCCTCCAACATTTTTAAAAAATGTGTATTATTATAAATGGTTTTGCAAAGTATTAAAGTAAAGAAAATCATACAATCAATGGCCTTAGAAGAATCTTAATTCTCTTCATGCAAAACCTTGATTTTGGGGTGAAATGTGATCTGGACATGTTCAAGTTTCTAATAATATACTAATATAATATGATTTTTGCAGGAGTGGCAGTCATGGCTCAGACGTTGAGCTGGTCTCTGTTGTGTTTTGGTTTGCTGAGTGTTTGGGCTCAAGATTTCTATGAGGAAAAAACCGGGCCAACAAGAGTTAAGACTAGAGGACAGAAACATGATGGTCAATGTAAGACATCTCTTTGTTAATACCTGACATTATGATTGCATTCAAGTGAAATAATAGATAGTATTGTAGGTACTTTACTCAACTTTCTTGATCTAATTAATTGCCAGTGGATAAAATTAAGTTACGTCCTACATGTTTTCTTATTGCATATCCTGTTTCATTTGGATGTGTCACATTATGAAGCTAAAATGGGTTGCAAATGGATTTCATGTTGACTTTAACCTCTAAATGTGGTCGTTCTTGACACCTAATGAAGATATTCAGCACTCTTCTTACTATGTACAGTTGAAGTCAAAAGTTAACATACACCTTGCGAATCTACAAAATGTTAATTATTTGACCAAAATAAGAGGGATCATACAAAATGCATGTTATTTTTTTTATTTAGTACTGACCTAAATAAGATATTTTGCATAAAAGATGTTTACATATAGTCCACAAAAAAACAGTTGAATTTATAAAAATGACCCTGTTCAAAAGTTTACATACACTTGATTCTTAATACTGTGTTGTTACCTGAATGATCCACAGCTGTGTTTTTTGTTTAGTGATCGTTGTTCATGAATCTCTTGTTTGTCCTGAACAGTTAAACTGCCTGCTGTTCATCAGAAAAATCCTACAGGTCCCACAAATTCTTTGGTTTTTCAGCATTTTTGTGTATTTGAACCATTTCCAACAATGACTGTATGATTTTGAGATCCATCTTTTCACACCGAGGACAACTGAGGGACTCATAAGCAACTATTACAGAAGGTTTAAATGCTCACTGATGCTTCAGAAGGAAACACGATGCATTAAGAGCAGGGGGTGAAAACTTTTGAATTTGAAGTCAGGGTAAATTTTACTTATTTTGTCTTCTGGGGAACATGAAAGTATCTTCTGTAGCTTTTAAAGAGCAGTACTAAATGGAAAAAAATATGATATTTAGGCAAAATAAGAAAAATGTACACATGTCCATTCTGTTCAAAAGTTTTCACCCTCAGCTCTTAATGCATTGTGTTTACTTCTGGAGCATTTGAACCTTCTGTAATAGTTGCATATGAGTCCTTCAGTTGTCCTCAGTGTGAAAAGATGGTTCTCAAAATCATACAGTCATTGTTGGAAACGGTTCAAATACACAAATATGCTGAAAAACCAAAGAATTTGTGGAACCTGAAGGATTTTTCTGAAGAACAGCAGGCAGTTTAACTAACAAAGGACTCATGAACAACTATCACTAAACAAAAAACACAGCTGTGGATCATTCGGGTAACAACACAGTGTTAGGAATCAAGTGTATGCAAACCTTTGAACAGAGTTATTAACTATTATTTTCTCTT
Organism: Garra rufa; assembly: GCF_049309525.1. NCBI lineage: Eukaryota > Metazoa > Chordata > Actinopteri > Cypriniformes > Cyprinidae > Garra > Garra rufa. The sequence continues at coordinate 44,280,706 of NC_133368.1, read as the reverse complement.
GTGGACTATATGTAAACGTCCTTTATTTGAGATATCTTATTCAGGTCGGTACTAAATAAAATATAACATGCATTTTGTATGATCCCTCTTTTTTGGTCAAATAATTAACATTTTGTAGATTCTGCAAAGTATATGTAAACTTTTGACCTCAACTGTATGTGTTATAAACTCATAGGTCACCATCTCATGCTGTCTAAGAAACATAAAGTTAGTTTTATGCTTTAAAACGTGCAATGTCATGTTAGGACATACTAGACATTCTAGCAGCATATTTAAAGGCCGTCTAGGAGGAGGATGTGTCTGGATGTAGTGATTTTGGAGCCCTGAGGCATTCAGTTCTTCTAACATGAACATGATTTATTCAAATCTGTATAAGACCCAGTAGGCCATGTCTTGTCACCGGTGACATGAAGACTGATGAGCTGCTGTGTTGAAAGTAAGATCAGATGACAGATTGCATTGCTTCTTTAATCTAAAAGGGATCATTGGGAGACTTAGTGGATTAAGAAAACATTGACATTTTCTGAAACATTCTGGAATAATGTATACTTTTAAAAGAAAAGTAGACAGATAAAAAGCAAGATAGATGGCAGGGTGCAGCACTATTGAGAATTTAATTTTCCTTTTAAACCCCAAATTGAATTGAGGTTTTAAATAGTATGCAGAACTGGAATTTAATGAAGTATTAAAAATGAAATGACATGCAAAGAAATGCATATTACTGCTGTCAGTCAAGTTTTTAATTGTTTTTAATTAATTTAGCTGTCAGTACTTTAATACACTTTGATATATATTAAAAAAAATTATTTATTTTTTAAAATAAATTAACTTTTACTTAACAATTATCTAATTTACTCAATATTTTATAAAATATTATACATCAAATTTAGTCAGTATATCTAATATGTTAAAAATGTTCTAAATATATTAGTGCTGTCAAATCGATTAATCACGATTAATCGCATCCAAAATATTTTTTTAACATAATATTTGTATATATATATATATATATATATATATATATATATATATATATATATATATATATATATATATATACACCAACATACATATATTTATTTATATATAAATATATATTACATATATTTCCTAATTGGGAGTATTTATATATAGACACAGTACAAACACATAGTTTATATATTATCTATTACACAAGAAACACACACACATATTATTTTATTCTATTCTATTCTAGACTATTATATTCTTATTCTATTAATTAATTATTTTAATAAATAAACTTTTCATTTATAGAACATAATAGAACACTTTTAATTGCCCACAATGATCTAATTTACTAATATTACAAAATATTATATAATATACTTTATATAACATATTAAATATATGCAATGTATCTAATTTACTCAATATTTTATAAAATATTATATATTTATATATCAATTTTGATTATATTGTATATTCATTTTAATATTTATTTTATAAATCTGCAAACAATGTGAAAACATTTTGTGGTTTTAATAGCTGTATTAATTGATGACAATTTTAAACCTACAGTTGAATCATTTTGTACATATTAGTGAAAAAATAAATGAATAATTAGTCCAAATTAATAATGTATTTATTTATGTTTTGTCACAAAACATATGGTAGACTAATGAATTTCCTTTGTTGTTTGACTGTGTTGAATTTCTTCGAATTGCAACTCAGTAAAATCGTGTCTATCCAAAATAAAAAGAAGTCTGAATATTAATATTCTGAATATAAAATTCCGATCTTTTTTATCTGAAGATAAAATTCAGTTCTAATCATTTTAACGCTGCTCTTCCCTTTTTTCCCCTTGCTGTGGCCTCAGCCATCTTGGATGAAGACTGTGGACTAGAGTTGGCCTTCCTGCTGGACAGCTCTGAGACAGCCAAAGACAACCACCAGCAGGAGAAAAAGTTCACTATGGACATTATAGAAGGCCTCCAGAGCATCCGCTTGGACACCGGTCGCAAACTCAGCTGGAGAGCGGCCCTACTTCAGTACAGCAGCCACGTTATTATCGAACAGACCCTCAAACAGTGGAAAGGCTCAGAGAACTTTAGGAGCAGCATCATGCCGATGGCCTACATCGGGCATGGCACTTACACCACATACGCCATCACCAACATGACCAAGATATTTGTGGAAGAATCAACCCCAGAAAGCATCAAGATCGCTCTGCTTCTCACAGATGGGACTTTTCATCCCAGAAACCCTGATATCTTCTCTGCTATGGCTGATGCAAAGAACCAGGGAGTGAAGGTCTTCACGATCGGCATCACTCGTAGCGCCAATGACCCGGCCAACACGGCAAACCTGAGACTGCTGGCCAGTACACCAGCCTCCAAATTCCTCTATAACCTACAGGACACGAACGTCATGGAAAAAGTCATAACTCAGATTGTAAGTATGATGTCTCCAATCACTCATTCTGTCCTCACACTGTATGAACAGGCAGGCCCACATACAATTCGCCACAGATTTTCATAGAATTGCTTAAATTCTACTCATTTTTGTAGCTTCAGCTACCAATAAGAGTATATTCAGCTTCATTTATTACTGTTTAATATGTTCAAATCCATTCCCCAGATTTTTTTTTTCTATGAGTGCAGGAATCGCAAAAAGCCTCCAGATTATGTCTGGGCTTGTTCAAGCGTAAACGTTATAAGCTACTAACACTATTCCAGTTGAGACTTTTTTTACATGTTTGGGTATCTACAGGTATCAATAATAGGCCTACAAAATGATTCTTGATGTTGATGGGTGCAGAGAGTTCATTCAGAGGATCTGTTTAACTGATTCAAGCAGTAGCTAACTCCTGAGTCTTTCTTTTTCTTTTTTTGCACTGGTTATTGGTTGAACTGTATGTGTTTGATTCACTAAAAAGAACCAGTTCAAAAGAGTCATCAGTACTGGAATCAGCTGCACCAGTGAATGTTTCATTCAAATTACCGACTTTTTTTTAGCACTGGTTACTGGTTGCACTGTATGTTTTTGATACATTACAAAATACCAGTTCAAAAAAGTCACTGATTTAAACATTTGAATCTTTTTGAATGATTCATTTTAAAAAAAACGAGTCGACTCATAAGAGTTATGTAATGTGATGCATCCTTTTGATTTGCTAAACCAGTGAGTTCTTTAAGATGATTTCTCAGACTGATTCAAATGTCTGAAACATTTTTTTTTAAAGAAATTCGACTCATAAGAGTTATTTGTTGCACTGTATGCTTTAAATTCGCTAAGAATCAAAAAACCAATTCAAAAGAGCTATCTTGAAATAGGGATGCACTATAATATAGTGAACTTAATGTAGGATGTTGCCAATTATTTCAAATTCACACTCAAGACTCAGTTCTTATATTCTAAGATTGACTAACTTTTTCTGTTAATTTTATCTCTTTTTACATTATTATCACTATATTCCATCACTGAACATAATTGTAAATTGATGAAAGATCTAGTGAGTTCATTAAGATGATCTCTCAGACTGATTCACACATCTGAATTTTTTTGTGAATGATTCATTTAAAGAAACGAGTCAACTCATGAGAGTTATTTGTTGTGCTGTATGTTTTTGATTCACTAAGAATCAAAGAACTGATTCAAAAGAGTCATTCTTATAGAATCGGGCTGCACTACAATATGGCAAACTTAATGTAGAATGTTCAAATTCACACTCGTGACTCAGTACTTAAATTCTAAAATTAACGGTTATATACTGTTTTTGTTAGTTTTATCACCTTATAGATTTTTATTATTGTATTCCATCACTGAACGTAATTGTAACTTGATGAAAGATCCAGTGAATTTATTAATACGATCCCTCAGACTGATTTAAACATCTGAATCAGTTTGAATGATTAATTTAAAGAAATGAGATGACTCATAAGAGCTATGAATCAAAGAACTGATTCAAAAGAGTCATTCTTATAGAATCGGGCTGCACTACAATATGGCAAACTTAATGTAAAATGTTCAAATTCACACTCTTGACTCAGTTCTTAAATTCTAAAATTAACTGTTATATACTGTTTTTGTTAGTTTTATCTCCTTTTACATTCATATTATTGTATTATGATCCCTCAGACTGATTCAAACATCTGAATGATTCATTTAAAGAAACGAGTCGACTCAACTCATAAGAGTTATTTGTTGTGCTGCATGCTTTTGATTCACTAAGAATCAAAGAACTGATTCAAAAGAGTCATTCTCTTGGAAATATGTCATGCACCCAGCAATGAAAACTCAATAGTTGTATTTTCTATGGCTATGTACCACATTATTTTGTGGTACATAGACTTTTTCTTAGCTAGTTGTTCAGGCGTTAAACCAGTTTAAAGCAGATGAGACCAGCTAACCACATTTGACGCTGTATTTGATAAGACACCTAACGATTAGCCTTTCTACACTTTATTTACTGTAATTAGCGTAAACACGTACTGTTGTGGCTTCTCTGACATGCATCTGGGTTTATAAATTCTATAACTCTCTGTTGTCATTCCTGCTGTTAAACTGATATGTTCATTAAAGCAGGTTTAATTTTTCCCATTTGTGCAGAAACACTTTGATACGATTTCAATGTACAGCAAGACTAGGCATGTTAAATAACACTGTTTCCTTTAATCACATTTGTTGCTCTGGGAGATTTGTATAATGTATAGCCTGATATTAACTGTTCATACTGTTTACCCAAACTGCACACATGAAAGGCTTGCCAAAGAGCAATTATAGTATAGCAGCTAAAATTTGGACGGAATCTAATTTTCATGTTGTTACATCTCTACACAGGCTCAGCTGGCAAACGATGGGGTAAGTAAATAATACTTTGTTTTTCTTGGTAATGTTTATTACTGCAGATGAAAGAGTGAGATTCCCAGTAAATGAACTGATTTGAAAAATGATTCTCTTTTCTTTGTATTTAGTGTCCTCTGTCCCCGAAGTGTGCTTGCGAGAAGGGCGAGAGAGGACCCAGTGGCCCGGCTGTAAGTATTTTCACTTCAACATGGGACGGTGTTTCCACGCAAGCCCACAGGCGCATTTTTCTCCTCTTTTTTCTATTCCTAAGAGGTACAGATTCCTTTGAGGAATGTCAACAGTGGGAAGAGACAGGCATGATTCTGACATTTTGGATAACTGCTTCGCTTTGTAAAAGTCAGGATAATTATCGTCTTTGTCAGGACCCCTCAGCACTACCTTGGGGAAAACACAAAATAAGATTCCTCACAAGAAATCTCCTTCATGTTCAGACTGTTGAAAGTGAAGAGAGTGTAATTGCATGTTTTGGCTGAAAACCTCGACTTTCAAACACTTACGGGTCCAAAATTAACATTTTGCCACACCTGCCAATGATGGTTTAATAGCTTTAGTAATATATACAGTCAAGCCTGAAATTATTCATACCCCTAGCAAATTCTGACTTAAAGTTACTTTTATTTAACCAACAAGTTTTTTTTTTTTTTCACGGAAATGACACAGGCTTCTCCCAAAGATAATACGACGATGTACAAGAGGCATCATTGTGTAAAAAATATTACTCATGTTTTATTTACATTTGAACAAAAAGTGGCATGTCCAAAATTATTCATACCCGTCTCAACAATCAATTGAAAAGCCTTTATTGGCTATTACAGCAGTCAAACACTTCCTATAATTGCTGACCAGCTTTTTGCATGTCTCCACTGGTATTTTTGCCCATTCATCTTTGCACTGTAGCCACTGGAACTTCAAAACCTTTAGATACATTTAGATACATTTACATTAAGTTGATTAAACAGCTGTTCCCAATGAATCAGGGTAATTAGGATGCTTTAGAACAGCTTGGACTATTTGAAATAGTATAGAACTTAAGATTTTCCTATAGACTGTGACAGTTTGCAAAGGGTATGAATAATTTTGGACATGCCACTTTTTGTTCAAATGTAAATAAAAGCTGAGAAATATATTTTTTCCACAATGATACCTCTTACATCGTACATCGTCTTATAATCTTTTGGGAAAAGCCTGTGTCATTTCCGACCAAAAAAACGTTCTGGTTGAAAAAAGTAACTTGAAGTTAGAATTTGCCAGGGGTATGAATCATTTCTGGCTTGACTGTATATTTTTGTCTCTATAACTGCAAATATTTCGTATCTTTTCCTTGCATTTTTGAGACACATAATGCATTCCGTTATGTCACTTAGATCAAATAGATGCACTGAACAAGTTCAAACTGACTTAACATGGATATATAAAACATGGATTATAAAACTAACCTGTTGTGTGTAGATCATGTTAGAGTCAGTTACTCGTTGATAGACGCCTAACCATCATTATCCAGGTGCTTTCACCTTTTTGGGATTCCATACATTCTCATGACTATAAATTACAGGCCTCAGGAATTGCTCTCATTAGTTTCATGTTCTCCAGCCTGCTCTTTTAGTGCTGACCAGGTGCCGAGTAAACGCATATAATAACTTGAACTGGTTAAAAAACAATTCACTTGATATTTCACTTCTTATTTTTAAATAAAATTACAGTATTTAGCAGACAATTTTGTCAGATTTAGCTAACTTCTGGGAATAATATTTACAAATTTGTCTCCAAATAGTAGCTAGGTTAAAAACATAAGCCAGTGTTGGATTTGTTAACTAAAAGTAAAATAAAATAATAATAGTAGTTGAAATAAAGTTTAAATGATCAAATAAAATCTAAATATTAGATGAAAAATTAAAAAAAAAAATTGAGAAATAGCTGAAATATTTTTTTTAAGCTGAAGTACTACAAAAAAAGCTAAAATAAAAATAGATTAAGGCTAAGAAATGTAAATACATTTAAATGTATAAAAATTGCAAAAGCAGACAAAATGACTAAAACGTAACAATTTCAAAAAATCTAAACTAACCTAAACCTAAACTGAAATTAAAATGACAATGTAAAATATAATAATAAAAGTATTTATTTAAATATATACATAAATATTTATGAAATATTAATTATTAATAATAATAATAATAATAATAATAATATTAATAATAATAATAAAAAGTTACAATTATAAAATAAAATCTAAATAGTAGATTAAAATTAAAAAATTAAAAATGTCAAAAAACTGACAAATGACAATAAGATTATAAAAAAATAATAAAAAAAATATAGTAGATGAAAAATACAATGAAAAATACAAAATACAATAATACAAATAAATACTTGAAGTATTTAGCTGAAGTACTAATTTGATCCTAAATAGAAATACATAAAAAAGGAATAAAAATGACACATAAAACTAAATTTAAAATGACAATGGAAAATATAATAATTAAGAATATTTAAAATATTATCAAATATTAAAATAGTATATTATATATGCATTATATATAAATAATGCTAAAATAACACTGGCATACAAAACTTAAAAAAAATTGAAATAATAATAATAATAATAATAATAATAATAATAATAATAATAATAATAATAATAATTAAAACCAAGTTGAAATTATAAAATAAAATGTAAATAGCAGAAATTGTTACCTTTAAGAAAAAATACAAATAAATGAATGCTAAATTGAAATACATAAAAAAATAAGAAAAAAGTACATAAAATGACTAACACTTAAAAATGATGAAAACTAAAATTAAAATAACAGTGGGAAATATAATAATATAAGATTATTCAAAATATTCTTGAATATTAAAATAGTATATAAATAATGCTAAAATAACACTCACATAAAAAACTGATCTGAAAAATTAATAATAATAATAATTGAAATAAAGTTAAAATTATAAAATAACATTTAAATAGTAGATTTAAAATATTTAAAAATTAAACAAAAATTCTTGCCTTGGAAAATAACGGAAATAAACACTTTTAAGCTGAAATGCTAAAAATAAAATTGAATGAAAGCTAAAATTACAAAAGAACTACAAAAAACAATTAATGACAAATGCACATAAGGGACCAACTTAAAAATGATGAAATATAAAATTAAAATGACAAATGGAAAATATAATAATAAAAGATGATTCAAACTATTCTTAAATATTAAAATACTATTTAAATAATGCTAAAATAACACTCAAAAAAAAAAAAAACTTCCCAAACTCTTATGTGTCCTCTATGTAAATTGAACAAAAAAAAAAAAAAAAAGATAATCTGAAGTATGTTGTTAATCAAACAGTTTCATAGTATTTTTTGTCTATATATGAAAGTCAATGGAACCTGAAACAATTTGCTTACCAAAATTCTTCAAAATATCTTCTTTTGTGTTTCACAGAAAAACAAAATGCATTTTGTGCAAATGTCTTTGGGGTGTACTATCTCTTTAAGTGCATGCAGTGACTTTTGATTGGTTAGTTCTTTGTGTCTAATAAACACATGAGATATATGAGGTCATCAATTTTTCACTCATTAAGCAAACTGTTTGGGTGGAGTTGACACTGCTGCTCACTTTCTCTAATTTCCCCTGCAGGGAAAGAAGGGTCGCCCAGGTGAGGACGGAACCCCTGGGGCCAAAGGTCAAAAGGTCAGTATTTTGTCTTTATGTCTGCTATCTATCTGTCATTCTCTCTAGCATGTGCTTGCTTTTGTGAATGCACGTGGGAAATGTGATGAGGAAGCTTATGGTTAGTTAGACTGTTGTATTCTAAAACCTTTTTTCAATCACACTTGTTTTATTCTCTTTTTAGGGTGAGTCCGGTTTAAGTGGACTTCCTGGTCGTGAGGGAACAGAGGTGAGTGGCTGATAGGTTGGACAACAATTCACTATTTAATCTTGATTTAATGATCTTTTGATAAGCTATTTGGGTAATATGAATCAAGTATGTACAAAAACAAAGAAAAAATGGTCTTCTAAACTTCAAATGTCAGGTGGTGTAATGATCAAGAAAATAGTAATCAGATATTGTACAAAACTTAAACATTTCCAAAGAATTTTGTTCAATTATTGTGAACAATATTTTATTGTACATATATTTACATGTATATATTTATTTTACATTTATTTAATGTGTATATACATATAAGACATAGAAATATTTTTTATTAATTATTCAAGTAATTATTTGCAAATGTGAACTACCCATTTGTACTAATTATCAATTATTAAATATAAAATATTTAAAAAAAAAATTTTTTTACAACAAAACTGCTTTACTCTAACATTGATGAACTATTAAATCAAATAAAATAAATTAAATTATATAATTAAAAATTTCTAATAGTTGATGAAAATTTCTAAAATTAAAAAATATTATAAAAAAATACTTATAAAAAACTTAATACAAATAAATGTATAAAATGACAAAAGCACACAAAATGGCTAAAACTTAAAAATGTTGAAAAACCCTAAACTAAACTAAAATTAAAATGACAATGGAAAATGTAATTTAATTATGTTTTTAAGATAATTTAAAATATTTATGAAATATTAATTATTAATAATAATTGAAAAAAGTTTAAATCATAAAATAAAATTTAAATAGTAGAGGAAAATTTAAAAAAAAAAAGTAACTTACAAATGTCCACTAAAATTTTAATGGTAACGGAAAATATAATAATAAAAGATCATTTAAAATGAAATGATAAAATAAATTAAATGATATAATTTAAAAATCTTATTAGTAGATGTAAATTTCTTAAAAATGTAAAAAAAGTACAAATAAATACGTTTAAGCTAAAGTACTAAAATAAAACTGAAATTAAAATTATTTGATATTAAATAGAAATATACTAATAAAGATCATTTAAAATATGATTAAATATTAAAATATTAAAATAGTATATTATATATGCATTATATAAAAATGATGCTAAAATAACACTGACATACAAAAGAATTGAAAAAAAAAAAGATTAAAATAAAGTTGAAATTTAAAATATAATGTAAATAGCAGATGAAACATTTGTAAAAAATGAAACAAAAATTGTTGCCTTGGCAAATAACAGAAATAAGAAATAAATTAATAAATTAATTTTTTAATCCGAGATTGTTTTTTACAATCTCCAAAAAGTAACACCACCTAGAAATTTTTGACTTTAAGCCTTTAAAAAAAACATTACAATTATTTCACAAATTGAAAAGTTTTGTCAAGTATGTATTGTATGTATGAGCTGCATTTGATGTATTTTCAAAATAATTTAATATATCCAGACAATAGCTTAGTGTCACATTGTTGACCAATATGCAAGAATAAATGTAAAAAATATTTAAAAAAAATAATACAAATTTAAAATAATAAATAACGTCTTCCTGTTTTGTTCTCAGGGGAAACCAGGCTACCAAGGAGAGAAGGTACTGAACCCCTGCATATATTCATAATATATTTTCTGTTAAAGTACACAGTCATATGAGATTGATCTTTTGATCTTTTCTGATTGTCTACAGGGTGAAAGAGGAGAATGCGGCACTCCAGGAATCAAAGGAGACCGGGTGCGTAAACTTTCAGACGTTACAGTATTCTGGCCACCCCTCCAAGATGTACTGAACACCGTAATACAGTATATCTATCAAATGCTCAATTTGTTTATAATGTATCATCTGATAGGGTCCTGAAGGTCCGGTTGGTACTCAAGGGTCCAGAGGTCTGCAGGTGGGTCTGATTATATATTTATTTCATATTTATTCCTTTGTTGTGAAATATGCAAATATGGAATGTTTTGGAGCCGTTTACACCTGTCTTTAGCATTGACCACTTGTACTTAGATCACCTGAGACAGAATTTTTAAACTAAAATGTACCATTTTATTTATTTTAAACTAAATGTGAGAGATTATTTCTATGAAAGCATGTTTCTGGTAATTGCGACTTTTTATCTCACAATTCAAAGTTTTTTTCTACAGTTTATTTCTTACAGTTCAAACTTTTTTCCTCCACTTCTGAAAAAAAAAAAAAAAAAACGGATGAACTCAGAATTGTGAAATATATACTACCAGTGAAAAGTTTTATGATTTTTTTAAATGTTTTTTAAAGAAGTCTCTGCTCAACAAGCCTGCATTTATTTGATCCAAAGTACAAAAACAGTAACATTTTGAAATATTTTTTATGATTTGAAATAACAGTTTTCTATTTGAATAAATTTTGAAATTTAATTTATTCCTGTGATTTCAAAGTTGAAATTTCAGCACCATTACTCCAGTCACGTGATCCTTCAGAAATCATTCTCCAGATCTTTCTATTCCTCAAAGAATCCTGAAAAAAATGTACTCAACTGTTTTAAATACTGATATTCAACCAGAACGTTTTTTTGGTCGGAAATGACACAGGCTTTTCCCAAAAGATTATAAGACGATGTACGATGTAAGAGGCATCATTGTGGAAAAAATATATTTCTCAGCTTTTATTTACATTTGAACAAAAAGTGGCATGTCCAAAATTATTCATACCCTTTGCAAACTGTCACAGTCTATAGGAAAATCTTAAATTATAAAATATGTCTCTTAAACAGAATGATTTCTGAAGCATCATTTTACATTGAAGACTGGAATAATGATGCTGAAAATTTAGCTTTGATCACAGGAATACATTTAAATATATTCAAATAGAAAGCAATTTTTTAAAAATAGTACAAAATATTTGATAGTATTGCTGCTTTTGCTGTTTTTTGGATCAAATAAATGCAGGGTTGGCAAGCAGAAGAGACTTCTTTAAAAAACATTAAAAATGTTAATGTTCAAAAACTTTTGACAGGTAGTTTAAATGTCAGAATTTGAAGTTTATATCTCGCAATTCAATCTCAGAATTGTGAGGAAAAAAGTTAGAATTGTGAAATAAAAAGTCACAGTTACCCATTACCTATCTTTTATCCTTTGGCGGAAATGGGCTTCAGTAAATTTCCCCCAACATATGATTAAACATACACTTTACTGTATTGTAAAGCAGCATAATGCTTTGGTGTCTACAGATAATGTCAGACAGCCTTAAAAACACAAGTGTTCATGCTAGACACTGAAACATACCCTTTCATGTTTCCGCTGCAGGGTTTACCAGGACCGCAGGGCGACATTGGACCAGAAGGCGCACAGGGAAAGAAGGTATGTGGCTAATAATCACAAACCATTATCCTGAAAATTTCAGCTCATCATGTTTAACTCGCACACCTGGAAAAGTTTCACCGTTTCCAATAAATCCAGAAGCCTTTGCTTGTTCAGCATGTTACTATGCATGAGAAAACCCATGCACTTGACGCTTATTTGTTTGTTACATCCATTATATATAATCCATTAAAGTGTTTAGACCAAAATGAATGAGAAATATTGCTTTCACATTTCTTTAGAAGGATTTATCATTCATATGCATGCATGCATGTAAACCCCACTCTAAAGTATAGATTAGAGACAAAAGAGACTTACATAAGACAGACTTTTGGATTTTACTCCATTATGTTTCTAGGCCTTGATAAGGACAATATGATATATATTTTTATGTAAATACTTTATGCATCCCTTTACAAGGCATTTAAAATTTTCTTACCAGTTTTTTATCATTGAAAGGAATAGTTCGTCCAAAATTAATTTCTTTCATCAAAGCTATAGACCTTAATCAGGTTAGATGCCATATTGATTTTTCAGTGAATTTTCACTCTCAACTCACAACTTTTTGGGGTATTTTTTACATTATCAGTCAAAAGTTTTTTTTAATGTTTTTATAGAAGTCTCTTCTGCCCACCAAGCCTGCATTTATTTAATCCAAAGTACAGCAAAAGCACTGAAAATCTGAAATATTTTTACTATTTTAAAATAACTGTTTTCTATTTGAATATGTTTTAAATGTAATTTATTCCTGTTATTTCAAAGCTGATTTTTAGCATTATTATTCCACAGGATCCTTCAGAAATCTTTCTAATATTCTGATTTGCTGCGCAAAAAACATTTATTATTATTATATTGAAAACAGCTGAGTGGAATTTTAAAAGTTTCTTTGATGAATATAAAGTTCAGAAGAACTGCATTTATCTAAAATAGAAATCTTTTGTAACATTTTAAATATCTTTATTATCACTTTTAAACAATTCAAAGCACCCTTGCTAATTAAAAGTATTAATTTCTAAAATATCTTTGCCAAAAAAAGAATGATACTGAGCCAAGCTTTTAAATTGTATAGTGTAACATTTTACAAAAGCTTTTTATTTCAGATATATGCTGATCTTTGGATCTTTCTATTCAAGAATACTAAAAAAGATGTACTCAACTCAATATTGATAATAATAATATTAAATATTAGAATATTATATGATTTCTGAAGGATCATGTCCTACTGAAGACTGGAGTAATGATGCTAAAATGCAGCTTTGATCACAGAAATAAATTACATTTTAAAATATATTCAAATAAATAAAATAAGTTATTTTAAATACTAAAAATATTTCACAATATTGTTGCTTTTGCTGTATTTTGGATCAAACAAATGCAGGCTTGGTGAGCAGAAGAGAATTCTTTAAAAACATTAAACATCTTACTGGTCAAAAACTTTTGACTGGTAGTGTGTACTGAAAGATTTTTGATGTCACAAAACAAAACAGTACAATACAATACAACACACATTACTTTTATAACAGCCTTGTTTTCATACCTGTCAAAAATGACACTGTAAAAGGTCTAATCTCGCATTGCTTTAGGAATCTTGGCATGCACTACTTTTATGACTCTCTAATGGTTTACATTGACTATTAACTGTTATGGTATTGAAAAGACATGCAATTCTTTGAAATCTCTCCTTTGTCATTGATTCCAATGCAAAAAAAAAAACATGAAAGTGAGTAAATAATGAATTTGAATTGTTAGGTGAAGTAATTCTGTATGTCTGACTTTTAGACAAAATCTTCTAAGCGTCTTCTTTCAAAAAAGACAATGCTTATGTCTGCGGTGCAAAGGGTTCACAAACTGCGACCATTTTAGTATAAGCATGTCTTGTGATTGTGCTCCAAAAGGGGGCGAAGATGAACAAACGCGTTTTGACTTGTTTTGGATTTGCTTTAATAGAGGTCTGCTTCTCTTCCAGTAGTTTCCCCTTGTTTAATTTAACTGCAGGAAGCATTCAGAGTTTTAGGCATCTCTGCAGATGTCTTCACTAACTGGGGATCCTTATACATGCATGGGTTCACAAAACCGTCATGAAAGACAAATTGTTTTGTACTTCCTGTTTAGAAGCAGATTCATCTAAAAATAGATGATACCGCAATAATAAATCATAATCCCTTACTCCCTGAGGTTAATAGCCAAGCAGTGAGATGCTATAAAGTGCTTGTCAGGTCAGCATAAATGCTATGGGTGGTCTGAGATTATTGTCATGGTAGCTAATAACAGCAGAAATGTGTATGATGGAAAAATGCTGTGCAAAGTATAAATTCATGCACAGACATGCAGGTGACGTGAACAAAGAGAATTTCCAGCTTTTAGAAAGGCAGCACAGTAAGGGGCTATTGTAAATGTCATGAGCAGATTTGTGACTGCTTGCACTGACCTACTTTAGATTTGATTGACAATAGCTGATGTACAGTATATATGGTCCTGGTTGAAAATGAAAGGAAAAGTCAAAAAATTAGATGCAAATGTACTCACCCTCAGGCCATCCAAAATGTAGATGCTTCTTCATGGGAACTGATTTGGAGAAATGTACAGTAGCATTGCATCTATTGCTCACCAATGGATCCTCTGCAGTGAATGGGTGCTGTCAGAATGAGAGTCCAAACTGCTGTTAAAAACATCACAATAATCCACACCACTCCAGTTCACACCACACAACTTAAAATTATCTATTTGTCTTTTATGCCAAAAATCATGTTTCATGAAGATATTTTATACATTTCCTACCATAAATATATCAAAACTTAATTATTGATTAGTTATATGCTTTGCTAAGAACTTCATTTAGACAATTTTAAAGGCAATTTTCTCAATATTTAGATTTTTTTGCACCCTCAGATTCCTGGATTTTTAAATAGTTGTATCTATTTTCTCCTAACAAACCATACATCAATTGTAAGCTTATTTATTCAGCTTTCAGATGATGTTTAAATCTCAATTTTTAAAAAAATTGACCCTTAGGACTAGTTTTATGGTCCCCTGGGTCATCTAAAAATGAACATCCCTGGTTAAATTCATCTTAAGCTCTATTATTTACATTATTTGTAATTAATGAAAATAAAATAAATTCAACTTGTTGACAACCATGCTTTCAGTGAAAGTGGATTTCTGTCAGTACCATTTTAAATTAGGTTTTTACAAATCGAGGAACAAGATAATTAACAGCATGTCGCAGATACTATACATACTGTACAACTTAAGTTATAGTGAACACAGAAGACACATTCTGTTTCTCAGCTTGAATTCAAAAGGACAGCTCACCTAAAAAATACTAATTTAGTCATTCTATACCTAAGGCCTGATTTCACTCATTTTTCACCTTAAGAATGAAATGCTTATAAGAAACTCTTGAGATTCTATATGAATCTATGTCAGATTTCACACAATGAGAAATTTCTTCCATAAAAAAATAATGAATGTCATTTCAATTAATTTGATTGATCTAATCTGTTGTTTTTAATTAATCACAGGGTGAACGCGGCCCTGCTGGCCCGCCTGGAATTCAGGGCGACAGTGGAATTGGACTTCCTGGACCAAAGGTCAGCTGTATTTACCTGTTCGACTGCAAATTCACAGAAATCCTCAAAATCACAGAAAACAAGTCAGACTTTAAACCTGGAAAAATGCCTAAGCTGAGTTACTCTCTTAGGTTTGGTGATGTTTTGGTCATTTTTCAGCTCACCAACTAGCTAAACTAAGCTAAACCAAGCTAAACTTGGCTGGGATGTAAGACCAGCAAACAATCTAAGGCTGGCATAAGATTTTTTTTCTTTGACTTTCCATGGTCAATGAACCACCTTAACTAGGAACCCTATAAAGCCTACAGTATCTTATTTGATACTGTATCAAATTTCTAAGGCGTATAAATGATCATCATGATCAAATCTTTGCTTAAAAACGCATTGCACACAATTTACTAGAGGTATATGCCCTCTGTTGTCTGATTGATAGTTTATACGTTTTTAGCAAGTAAAAGGCCTTTTAGTGCAATTGTAAAAACATCCAATATAAGCTTGTTCACATGTCTTTTTGTTGTGAAACCTTTACTGATTACTTTATAGTAAACATATGTATAGCTTTAATATTATTAGTAATATTTTAAGATGAACACCTACTGGACTGAAGCAACTTAGGTTTACTTGATTATTCAATCATCATTTCTTAAAATAATCAAATATTATCCATCAGGCTTTTGGAGAACGTTTATTTGTTCATCTTTCAATCATCTGTGTATTGCATGGCATTATATGTTTTAAACCTACAAAGTATTTAAGTATCATCTTACAGAGACATATTGGGAGATATAGCGACAACAGATATTTACATGCATTTTATTTGAGTACTCTGCCATACTGTTATAAAGATCTCATTGATTTACATTACAAGCTATCTGTACTATTTGGCCGTATAAATATTAGTATCTGCACCAAATTGCATATTTTTACTCAGTTTAGGTGAATAAAATGTGTTTTTTCCTCCTTAAGCATGAGCTCCGTATTCTCCAATATCATATGAACCATTAAAGCCTGGTGTATCAAATTTGATACAAACCAACTGTCATTGTATACATATTTCTTACTTTGTCTTCTGAATTGTTCATGTTTTTGATCCATCTGCAGGGAGATATGGGATTTCAGGGAAGACCAGGTCCTGCGGGTCCACCTGGCATCGGCGAGCCAGGTATGCCTGTAAGTATAGAAATACAAACAACTTCACAAGTGTTTACTCAATTTACACCCATAGATTTGACTATATGACATTTTTCCTCTCATTTCTTCATCAAATCAGGGGCCTCAAGGGCCACAGGGGGTCCAAGGTGAGAAAGGACCACAAGGAGAGGGTTTTCCAGGTCCAAAGGTAAGGTTAGCCTAAAAGCGCCATGTTCTTACTAATGTCTCTATGCTCTTTAATCAGCCTTTGTAGCAGCCAAAGGCAATCTGAGAAGATCTAAGCAAGCAAATGCATTAAAGACTTGTAATTTTTTATAATACCTCATTAGAGGCTCAGAGTTCCCTGGTAAATCCTCATTTCAAAACCCAAGGCTATTAATTATGTTCACAGATAAATTAGCTGAGCATTACCAGCCTGAGGATGCAAGACAGAATTTAATGGATCCGTTTTCTTTGACCTCTATAAAGACTCTTTGTAATCTGTCTAATGTTAGCAGTCTACATCAAAGTCAGAGCTGTGCATGAAATGTAATCGTAAATTAAAAATACAGGAAAGAAACTTGAGTCATGTCTCAGTTCACCCAGTAGCTAAACTAAATTATATCTCAATATTTTTAGATTTCTGATGATATTCAGTATTCATGATGATGCAAATCAAGTTTTGAATCAGTTTAAAATAATTTACAGGAATTAACTGAATATAAAGTTAAATTAACTAAATATCTATTAAATGTTAAAAGCATAGTTCTTTAATCTGCAGTTTATTGTATGCTAACATTTACCAATTAAATGCATGTGACAATAAAAAAATAATAATAAGCAGTGTTATCGTTAACTGCAACTAAAACTAAAAAATCGTTTTCTGTAATTAAAATAAAGCTGAAATAAATCCTAAACTTATAAAACAAACAAAAATTAGCAAATATGTGACCCTGGACCACAAAACCAGTCATAAGGTTAAATTTTACAAAACTGAGAAATATAAATATCATATGAAAGCTCAATAAATAAGCTTTCTATTGATGTATGGTTTGTTAGGATATGACAATGTTTGGCCGAGATACATCTATTTGAAAATCTGAAATCTAAGGGTGCAAAAAATCAAAATACTGAGAAAATCACCTTTAAAGTTGTCCAAATTAAGTTCTTAGCAATGCATATTACTAATCAAAAATTACATTTTGATAGGTTTACAGTAGGAATTTTACAAAAAATCTTCATGGAACATGATCTTTACTTAATTTCCTAATGATTTTTGACATAAAAGAAAAATCAATAATTTTGACCCATACTATGTATTTTTGGCTATTGCTACAAATATACCCCAGCGACTTAAGACTGGTTTTGTGGTCCAGGGTCACATATGTTTATATACTAAAATTACTACAACCAAATAAATGTTTATTCATTTTTATTATTTCTAAATAATATATATATATATATATATTAAAAATGATAAAAACAAATAACAAAATTACTATACCTGAAGATTATAATGAAAACTGAAAAAAAAATAAAAAATAAGTTGAAGTACTAAAATTAAGTAAAATTAAAAAAAGTAAAAATATAACAAAATAAAATAAGAATAAAACTAATAAAAATTAAAAGAAATATTTAACAAATAATTATTGTTAATTGGTGTTTGAAATTAACTAGTGCAGCACAACTCCAATTTAAATAAAAAACAAGTTTAACAAATCCTGGAATTTGCTCTAATTGACCTTCAGACAGACCGAACCAAAACAGGTGTTTTCTAAATCCCACAGACGAAGAAACAATACATGCAATGCAGTAAATGCATCCAAATGGGTTAGCATTTCAGAGACTATGGGCTGATTACGCCTCTTTTGTTTGACAGGGGGACCGGGGTCTGGAGGGGCCGAAGGGACCAAGAGGACAGCCGGGTGCTGGAATCAAAGGCGATAAGGTGGGCTGTAAATATATCAGCACATGAATGGGATTCACACCACCACACCATCAATGATACACAAAGGGTTTAATGAAGTATGTAAACTCGCCCTGAGTTCCCATTTAAACACCAGGGACTGATTGGACGGTAATAAAGGGTGTGAAAGAGCAGATTGGAGGGCGGTACAGCTCAACTTACTGTGGGAAGCAGAGCAGAATTCTGCTCACCTATAGTACTGAATAAAACACCAGTCATTTCTTAAACTCAAAATAGACAGATTATTATTCCTGCAAATTAAATCTCAGGGTATTTTAGAGATGTATTACTCTGATTACTGATTCATCTTCATTGTGTCTTCAGGGTGAATTTGGGCCTCCAGGTTTGCCAGGACCGATTGGACTCCCAGGGCTTGGTATTCAGGGAGAAAAGGTGATATGAAGTGTCTGTCCTTAACTTATGTGTACTTAGTGTTTTGCAAAAGTATTCATACTCCTATATTATTTTCACATTTTGTTATGTAGCTGCCTAATGTTAAACTGTTTTAAATTACTTTTTTCCTCAACATCAATCCACACTCCATACACCATAATGACAAAGAAAAAACTGAATTGTCACAACTTCGTAAATGTATTAAAAATAAAAAAAGTAACTAAGTACATTGCATAAGTATTCATACTCTTAACTCAGTACTAGGCAACCTTTTCAGCCTCGAGTCTTTTTAGGTAAGATATGACAGGTTTTGCACATCAGTATTTGGCGATTATCTGTCATTCTTCGCCTCACCTCCTCACCTTTCAAGCTTTGTCAGCTTTGATGACATTTTCAGGTTTCTCCAGAAATGTTTGATTGGGTTCAAGCCCAGGCTCTTGCTGGGCCACTCAAGGACATAGAGACAGAGTTGTCTATAAGACACTCTTGCTGTGTGCTTAAGGTCATTGTCCCATTGGAAGGTGAACCTTCTGCCCAGTCTGAGGTTCTGAATGGGTTTTTATTAAGGCTATCTCAATAATTTGGTGCATTGAGCTTCTCTTTTACTCTGACATGTCCCTCAGTCCATACAGCTGAAAAACAGCCCCACAACATGAGGCTGATGAACAGTGCCTGGATGATAGGAATTGAGGTTCATCAGACCAGAGAGAATCTTGTTTCTCACAATCTGAGGGTCCTTTAAATGCGTGTTTAAAGAGTGTTTTCATTTATCTTCACTGTGGAGAGGATTGTTGCAGTGATGTTTGTAGGTTTCTCCTATCTCTAGAGTGACCATCAGGTTCTTGGTCACCACTCTAGCCAAGGTTCTTCTGCATCAATTGCCAGATCGGTGGAGTGTTGTAGTGATGTTTGTCCATCTGTAGGTTTCTCCTATCTCCACATATGTTCATGGAGCTCAACTAAAGTGACCATCAGATTCTTGGTCACCACTCTAGCCAAGGCTCTTCTCCATCAATTGCTCAGTTCGGCCAAGAGGCCAGCTCTAAGAAGAGTCCTGGTTGTTTCAAACTTCTTCCATTAAGTCCGTGAACCTTCAATGCAGCAGATTTTTTTCTGAACTCTTACCAAGATGTGTGGCTTGATGTGGTCCTGTCTATGAGCTCTACAGGCAGTTTTTTGTTTACCTGGCTTTTGCTCTAATATGCATTTTCAGCTGTTCGATTTATTATTAAGATGTGTGTGCCTTCTAAATCATACTCATTCAATTGAATTTGCCACAGGTTAACTTCACTCAAAGTGTAGTAACATCTACAAGCAATATGAATGCTTCTGAGCTAAATTTCAACTGTCTCAGATAAGGGTATGAATACAGAATCATAGAAACAATTCTTATTAAATTTGCAAAGGATGGTAAAACCCTGTTTTTTGCTTTGACATTATGATGTATGGAGTGTAGATTGATGTAGAAAAAAATAATTTAAAGTAGTTTAACATAAGGCAGCAACATAACAAACTGTAAAAACAATTAAGGGGTGTGAATACTTTAGCCACTGCTCTTGACTTTTTTACAGGGTACAAAGAATTAAGAAAATGTACATAAATGGATATGCATATATGGACTTTTTCTCATTTACTTCTTAATATCAGGGTGTTGAGGGTCCGAGGGGGCCTCCAGGAGGAAGAGGACAACCAGGAGAGGGTTTCCCTGGTCCCAAGGTTGGTAGTAAAGAGTATAATTAATGGCAAACTGGTATAGGAAATTTGTCCTGGCTTGATTTTTTAACTATTTTCCATGTTTCTAGGGAGAACAAGGTTTACCGGGAGAAATGGGTGCCCCGGGAGAGAGAGGGCATGGTGAACCTGGAGCAAAGGTTTGTGTCCAGGGGGGTGGTGTAGGCTCAAAAATGATGAAAACTTAAAAGGTGGTACTGAGTACTGCTATTATTTCTTTAGGGTGAACCTGGTTCATCTGGACTGGCTGGTGTACCTGGACTTCCTGGGGAGGATGGAGCTCCAGGACAAAAGGTAACTTAACTTTCTGATGCCTGAACTGGTGATTAAGATTGAGTGTTATGCTGATTAGGTATGTCTCTAGACAAATATGTAAGTTAATCGGATGTTAAATGCATTGTGTTCTCTTCAACAGGGTGAGCCTGGGGCAGCAGGTTTGAGGGGACCTGAGGGGGCTGCAGGAATCGGCACTCAAGGAGAGAAGGTACAATACTTCATTCATATCATGGTGGATGTCAAAAAAGGCTTTAGTATCACCACCTTCAGTATATGTTGACTGATATTCTGCATTTATCATCATAATAGGGAGATCAAGGCCAACGTGGCATTCGAGGGTTGCCAGGTCCTCTTGGCATAAGTGGCCCATCGGGACCAAAGGTGAGAATATTTAAAGAAACCTTGTGCAACCTTGGTTCTGGAATAATATAATAATAATGAGTTAAATAAATAAGCTCTGAACTAAAGCAACCAAGTTAGCAAATTTCAGCATTATAAACTTTGACTGAAGGTACGCTCCCAGTCAAAAGGGTTTGGATAGTATGATTTTTACTGTTATTAAAAAAGTCTCTTCTGCTCACCAGCATTTATCTGAAATAGAAATCATTTGTAACATTATAAATGTCTTTATCATCACTTTTGATCAATTTAAAGCATCCTTGAAATAGTGTATAATGTTACAAAAGCTTTTTATTTCAGATAAATGCTTATCTTTGGATCAATTTTTTTTTTAAATCCTGGAAAAAATGTACTCAGCTGTTTTAAATATTGATAATAATAATAAAATGTTTCTTGATCAGAAAATCAGCATATTTAAATAATTTCTGGAGGATCATGTGACACTGAAGACTGAAGTAATGATGCTGAAAATTCAGCTTCGATCACAGGAATAAATTACACTTTAAAATACATTCAAATAGAAGGCAGTAAATTTAAAATAGTACAAATATTTCACAATTTTACTGCTTTTGCAGTATTTTGGCTCAAATAAATACAGGCTTGGTTTGCAGAAGAGACTTCTTTAAAAACATTAAAAACTTACTTTTAAAAAACGTTTGACTGGTAGTATATTTGAAAATTAGAAAATGACACAAACAAAAGTATAAAATACAAATAAAATATAAAAATTCTACAGTACACACTAGTGTTCAAAAGTTTGGTGTCAGCACGATTTTTTTTAAAGAAATGAATACTTTTATTTAGCAAGGACACATTCAATTCATCAAAAGTGATAGTAAAGACTTCATACTATTACAAAGATTTCTATTTTAAATAAATGCTGTTCTTTTGCTGAACTTCATCAAAGACTACTGAAATTGTTTTTAATTGTAATAGTATTTCAGAGTATTACTGTTTTAACTTTCATTTTGATCATATTTAATCATATTTTGATCATTTAAACAAAAATCTTACCAACAGGAGAGTATTTTTACTTTAAAATATTTAAATGTTTGCAAATGCAAAAGAGTGTAGGGAGAAAAGGAAAGGAACTTTAATGTTGTGATCTAGGGAGTCATGAAAACAATAAAGTATAAATATAAATATAATAGTATTTAAATGAAAACATTAAGATGAAATGTGGGGACTCCAAGCTTACAAAACCGCTCATTGTTTGAAGCAGCAGTGCAATAAATGCCTGTGGTTTCTCACATAGTTTTATAAGTGATGCAGTTACATCACTGGAACATTACACTGATGTTTTTCAGGGGGAGCCAGGTACGCCAGGAAGGCTGGGCATGCCAGGATTACCTGGACGAGCTCTTGCAGGTGCAAAGGTAACAAAGCTAAGCTACTACAACTGTGCCACTCCCTACAGGCTGGCAGGCTGTCATCGTGTTGATGGCCCACTGCCAACACTATGAATCAGAACAATTCTACTTTAACATTCATCATAGCCAACTTAGCAATAAAACAGAGAAGTAATGCTATGACCTCATCTCCTTGTGCCTTCAGGGCGATGTGGGTCCCGCTGGTCCTCCCGGACCAATTGGAGAGACTGGTTACGGTTTGCCTGGTCCAAAGGTGGGTGGAACTTTTTGACCTGTAGAAAATGAGTAAAAGAAATATATATACACTACCAGATTTTTAATGTTTTTTAAAGAAGTCTCTTCTTTATTTGATCCAAAGTTCTGCAAAAACAGTAAAACTTTGAAATATTTTTACTATTTAAAATAACTGTTTTCTATTTGAATATATTTTAAAAAGTAATTTATTCCTGTGATTTCAAAGCTGTATTTTCAGCATCATTACTCCAGTCACACGATCATTCAGATATCATTCTAATATTCTTATTTGTTGCTCAAAAAATAATTATAAGTATTATTATGTTGCAAACAGCTGTTTTTTTTTTTTAGGTTTCTTTGAAAAGAACAACATTTATCTGAAATACAAATGTCTTTATCATCAGTTTTCATCAATTTAAAGCATCCTTGCTAAATAAAAGTATTTATTTCTATAATTTATTTCCCCAAAAAAGAAAAAAAAATCTCCAAGTTTTTGAATGATATAGTGTATAATGTTCCAAAAGCTTTTTATTTACGATAAATGATGATCTTTGGATCTTTCTATTTTTTTCTCAACTGTTTTAAATATTATTAATAATAATATTAATAAAATGTTTTTGAGCTGCAAATCAGCATATTAGAATGATTTCTGAAGGATCATGTGATACAGAAGACTGGGGTATTGATGCTAAAAATTCAGATTTGATCACAGGAATAAATTACATTTTAAAATATATATTTAAATAGAAAACAGATATTTTAGTAAAATTATTTATTTATTTTTTACTGTTCTGCCATACTTTGGATCAAATAAATGCAGGCTTGGAGAGCAAAAGAGACTTCTAGAAATCTTACTGTTCAAAAACGTTTGATGGGCAGTGTAGATTTTTTAATGTTTTGTAATGGTTGTGAAATACTGCAATTACGTTTACTATGCTAATCATAAAACAGCAAACTTTTTTTATAGGCATATTTTTTTGTTTTTGAAACTACTCTCTTATACACACCAAGGCTACATTTGATCAGAAAATTCCCAAAAATAAAAATGTAAAATATAATTCTAATTTAAATAGCTGATTACTATTTGAATATATTCTAAAATGTAATTTATTCTGGTGATGCAAAGCTGAATTTTCAGCATCATTTCTCACGTCCTCAGCATCACATGATTAAAAAATCTTAATTATTTAAACATTTGACCAGTGCATATAAAGTGATATTCCTTCCTTCTCACATTTAGGGTGATCGAGGTAACCCAGGGCCACCCGGACCATTTGGGCCTAAAGGTGAAGGATTCCCTGGTCCAGTGGTAAGCAATATTTTACATCCCAGCTATTTCCATAAAACATCACTAAAATCTTAAGTTATTTTTATTATAGTTCCCTTAATCAGGTTTGTTGCACATCTGAGCATGTGTGTTTATCTTATACAGGGTCTGCCTGGATTACCAGGACCACCAGGTGAGGTCGGCCCTGAAGGCATTGGTGTTCCTGGACCAAAGGTGAAGTTAACACTTGGACCTGGCAAAAGCTTGTATTTCTAATGATGTATGAGTGTCATTTCTGATTTTCACACTTGGACATGGAAATATTTGCCTTGTCTTACTTTGTATGAAGTATTAGTAAAGCATTAAAATGCACCCATAAGGCTGTTGAACATGAATGATAGGAATATGAAAACATTCTGCATACAAGGAATAATTCTAAATGGTGCTTTTGCTAAAACTTCACTTTCATTTCAGGGAGATGTTGGATTTAGAGGTTTGCCTGGTTTGCCAGGACCACCTGGTGAAGGACTGCCAGGACCACCGGTAAGATTAATATTCATGTCATCTGATATAAACTCTTCTATGAATCTTCCTGTCAACAGTAATGAGACTGTGATACTAAACACCCCTGAACAAGAGCTCTGAACCGCATGCACAGGGAGTCTGTCTGTGTTGCTGTGGGGATTGAGTCTGTTCTACCTCTAATTAATTCTGCTGTCTTGCTGTTTCAGGGCAACATGGGGAGATCAGGTCCTCCAGGACCACAAGGACCCCCAGGGGAAGGCATTCAGGGACCCAAAGTAGGTTAACTATCTACTACCTGCAATATAGGGTTAAGCAATGTATCTAAAAATGATATATATGTGACCTTAAGTGAGTCTTAAGTAGCATGCATAGCCAAAAATACATTGTATGGGTCAAAATGATACATTTTTATTTTTTATGCCAAAAATATTTAGGATATTAAGTAAAGATCATGCTCTATGAAGATATTTTGTAAATGTCCTACTGAAAATATATCAAAACTCAATTTTTCATTAGTATTGCTAAGAACTTTATTTGGACAACTTTAAAGGTGATTTTCTCAATATGTGACCCTGGACCACAAAACCAGTCATAAGGTTAAATTTTACAAAACTGAGATGTATGCATTGAAGATCTGGAATCTGAGGGTGCAAAAAAAATCAAAATACTGAGAAAATCACCTTTAAAGTTCTCCAAATTAAGTTCTTAACAATGCATATTACTAATCAAAAATTACATTTTGATATATTTATAGTAGGAATTTTGCAAAAAATCTTCATGGAACATGATCTTTACTCAATTTCCTAATTATTTTTGGCATAAACGAAAAATCAATAATTTTGACCCATACTATGTATTTTTGGCTATTGCTACAAATATATCCCAGCGACTTAAGACTGGTTTTGTGGTCCAGGGTCACATATTTAGATTTTTTGCACCCTCAGATTCCACATTTTCAAATAGTTGCATCTTAGCCAAATATTGTCCTTAAAAAAAGACCCTTATGACTGGTTTTGTGGTCCAAAGTTACATTTAGTCTGGATATTTCTGTATTTATGCTTAAAAAAAGGTGTTTTGTTTTTATAATGTCAACCAAACAATTTAAAATTTACTTCAAAAATGACCAATACACTGTTTTTAAAGGGATAATTCACCCCAAAATGAATATTCTGTCATTATTTATTCAGACACACGTCGTTCCAAACCTGTATGACTCTTTGTTTTTCTACAGAACACAAAAAATATATACAGGTGCATATCAATAAATTAGAATGTCGTGGAAAAGTTCATTTATTTGAATAATTCAACTTAAATTGTGAAACTTGTGTATGAAAGACTGAAGTAGTTTAAGTCTTTGGCTCTTTTAATTGTGATGATTTGGCTCCTACCGAAAATATATCAAAAATTTATTTTTGATTAGTAATATGCATTGCTAAGAACTTCATTTGGACAACTTTAAAGGCGATTTTCTCAATATTTAGATTTTTTTGCACCCTCTGATTCCAGATTTTTAAATAGTTTGTATCTCGGCCAAATATTGTCCTTTTTTTTATTTTTTATTTTTTTATGTATTTCAAAAATGACCAAGGCACAGTTTTTTGAGGGATAATTCAACCAAAAATTATTTATCTGTCATTATTTATTCAGCCACACATCGTTTCTAAACCTCAGTTTCTAAACCTCACACATACTGAAGTAGTTTAAGTTTATTTTTATTTTTTATTTATTTATTTATTTATTTTTTTTTTTAGTTTATTTTTTGCACCCTCAGATTCCAGATTTTCAAATAGTTGTATCTCGGCCAAATATTGTCCTTTTTTTTTAACAATTTAAAATGTACTTCAAAGACATTGCTTTTTAATGGATAATTCACCCAAAAATGAAGATTCTGTCATTATTTATTCACCCACACGTCGTTCCAAACCTGTATGACTCTTTTTTTTATACAGAACACAAAAATATACTTTGAAGAATGTTGGTGACCAAACTATTTTGATTGCCTTTAACTTCAATTGTAGTTTATAAAATAGAAGTCAATGGAAACCAAAACTGTTGAAACTTCTTGTGAGTTCTGCAAAATATATAGAGTCAGGGTCAAAACCTGTCCAAAAACAGGTTTAGACTGACACTAGGGTGAATAAATAATGACTGAATGTTCTTTTTTTTTTGGTGGGGGGGGGGGGGTATCCCTTTAAATTAAAAAAAGACAAAATGATTATGTCGTCATTTTATATTATCAGCAAAATCATTAATTTTCTAAATATCGCCCAGTTCTACTAGAACGTACTGTAGCTTTGTGTAAAGTCATGATAACCTGGTTTAAGAAAGAAAATAAACTTGTTTGTTAAATCCATCAGGGTGATCAGGGGGCTCCGGGAGTGACAGGACCGAGGGGCCCTTCAGGAGAGGGACTTCCAGGCTCCAAGGTGAGACTTTGGTTTAGATATATAAGTATATGAGTAGAGTGCGTGAACATAGATGTCTTAAAGGCACAGTAGCAAGAAAACGGCCCAATTGAAAACAACTTCAGGAATAAACATTAAATAATTAATTAAAACATAAGATATGTGCCCTTTAATTCAAGTGTAAATCTCTCTGTCCTGTAGGGTGATCGTGGTTTGCAGGGCGAGAGGGGCTTCAAAGGAATAAAAGGTGACATGGGTGACCCAGGGACGCCAGGACTAGCTGTGAGTTCATTTAGTGACTATAAAGCATCTTTTGTGTAATAGCAGACGGAGTTTTAAATGTGAATACTAAATCACATTGTACATCAACTTGTTTAATAAGTGTTTTCATCTCTTCTTTTAGGGAAGACCTGGATTTAAAGGCGAACAAGGGCTCACCGTAAGATCAAATATATTTGCATCTTTTCAATTGTATTTTAACCAACCATATGCTTTGCAAATATTAACAAATGCTGTCATTTTTTAATGATTTTTTTTTTTTTTTTTAGAAATTAATGTGTTAATTCGAATGCATTGTAAATATTAGAAAATGTAGTAATTGATTTTTCAGAGAGAAGACATTATCAAGCTAATTAAGGAGTTAATTTTAGAAAAATTATGCAATCGTATGCATTGTAAATATTTGTAAATTCTGTCATTTTAATGTTTTTTTGACGAGAAGAAAATGAGGACATTTTAAGAAAACTAAGCGATCATATGCACTGTAAAAATTAGCAAATTAGGTACTTTATTAATGATTTTTTTAGAGAATGTAAAGGAGTTAATTTTAAGAAAACTATACAACCATAAGCATTTCAGTCATTTTTCAGTCTTTTATCAAAGAGAAGACAATCAAGGAAAATTATACATTGTAAATATTAGAAAATTCAGTCATCATTTAATTATTTTTCACCAAAAACATATAACCAGACTGATGAATATGTTCATTTTAGGGAAACGTTGCAACCGTATGTATTTTAAATATTAATCAGTTATATATAGGAAAAGCATGCAACCATATGCACTGTAAATATTAGCAAATTAGTTTTTTTATATTATTTTTCAGATAGAAGAATATTAAGCTGATTAAGGAGTTATTTTTTGGAAAACTATGCAAATTTATGCACTGTAAATATTAATTAGTTAAATTTAGGAAAAGTGTGCAACCAAATGCATTGGAAATATTGGCAAATTCAATAATTTTTCAGTGTTTTATCTAAAAGAAGACAATCAAGCTGATTAGGGAGTTAAGGAAAACTATGCAACCACATGTATTGTAAATATGAATAAAAACTGTCTTTTTTGTTCAACTATTTTAATTAGAGAAGACATAATTAGGCTGATGAATGTGTTAATATTAGAAAAATGATGCAATCGTATGTATTTTAAATAATAATAGTTACAATTAGGAAATGTATGCAACCATATGCATTGTGAATATTACCAAATTAAGTATTTTTATGATTTTTTAGAGAGAAGAAAATCAAGCTCATTAAGGAGTTATTTTTTTTAGAAGACTGCAATTTTTTGCATTGTAAATACTGGCAAATTCAATCATGTTTCAGTGTTTTATCAAAGACAAAACAATCAAGCTGATTAAAGAATTAATTTTAGGAAAACTATGTAACGATATGTGTTGCACATATCAGAAAATTTAGTCTTTTTATTCAACTATTTTAAGAAGAAAAGACATAATGAGGCTGATAAATGTGTTGATTTTAAGAATATGATGCAACCGTATGCATGTTAAATATTAATGAGTTAAATTTAGGAAAGCTATGCAGTCATATGCATTGTAAATATTAGCAAGTTAAACCAATTTTTATGATTTTTCAGAGAGAAGACATAATCAGGCTGATAAATATGTTAATTTTAGGAAAACTATACAACCATGTGCATTGTAAATATTAGCAACTTCAGCCATTTTATCAAAAAGAAGACAATCAACCTGATTAATTAGTTCATTTTAGGAAAGCTATGCATTCATATGCATGGTAAATATTTGGAAATTAAGTATTTTTTAATGTTTTTCAAAGAGAAGACATACTGTAATGAAGCTGATTAATGTGTTAGGAAAACTATGCAACCATATGCACTGTACATATTAACACATTTATTCATTTTTTTAATTATATTTCAGAGGGAAGACATAATCAAGCTGATTAAGGAGATTTGTGGTGAGTTTTACACTTGTGACAAAACACAATTTGATCATGAAATAGCAGTGTCATGATATGACTGCATATATTTCTAGGATGTGGTATTAAGTGCAAGGAAAGGCCCATGGAGCTGGTGTTTGTGATTGACAGCTCTGAAAGTGTTGGCCCGGAAAACTTTGAGATCATCAAGGACTTTGTCACAGCTTTGGTGGACCGCGTCACTGTGGGTCGTAATGCCACGAGAATCGGTCTAATTCTTTACAGCTTAGACGTCCATCTGGAGTTCAACCTGGCCAGGTATATGACCAAGCAGGATGTCAAGAAGGCAATCAGGAACATGCCTTACATGGGAGAAGGCACCTACACTGGCACCGCCATCCGCAAAGCCACACAAGAGGCGTTTTACAGTGCCAGAAACGGGGTCAGAAAAGTAGCCATCGTCATTACGGATGGACAGACGGATAAAAGAGAATCTGTTAAGCTGGATATGGCAGTACGTGAGGCTCAAGTGGCGAATATTGAGATGTACGCTCTGGGAATCGTCAACACCTCTGACCCAACGCAAGCTGAGTTCCTGAGGGAGCTCAATCTCATTGCTTCTGATCCTGACAGTGAACATATGTTCCTCATTGATGACTACAACACACTGCCAGGTAAGCATGGAAAAAAATTAAACCCATTCACCTTTTTCTTCAAAGCATAAATAAGCTTTTGAATGAGATTTCTGGTTCGTAGGGAAATAACGAGAAAAATAACAACGTGCAGTACATGGTAAAATGGTTTGCACTACAAACCAGTGTGTTCATAATTAAGATAATACATT
>NC_133368.1:44175065-44249897 GCF_049309525.1 Garra rufa | reverse complement strand
AAAGGCTATATCAGATAACACTGATTTTCACTCCTCTCACTTTAACAGTATGAATCAGCTATACAACCTATCAACCTTAGCCAAGAGCTGAAAGCTATCCGCTGAGAGCCTTTAAAATAAAGCCAGTGTTTCCTGACGGTATCAGCAACTGGGAAAAGCGTCAGGTGAAGTGAACAGCCTATCCTGTTCCTGCACTCAGCAAAACTCAGCATTTAGCCCCGTCATTTCCTGGGGTGTCTTTAAAAGGGTTTTATTTGGACGTCTTAACTAAGATGGCACGAATGACAACAGTTATGCGATTGTCCCGGCGGCCCATTGTGAGGAGAGCGGCCTTGTATTATGCAAATGCCGCCGTCCTCCCGTCGACGGGGTCCGAGCTTGTTTTTCCTTCCTTCAT
Organism: Garra rufa; assembly: GCF_049309525.1. Lineage (NCBI taxonomy): Eukaryota > Metazoa > Chordata > Actinopteri > Cypriniformes > Cyprinidae > Garra > Garra rufa. The sequence continues at coordinate 44,249,500 of NC_133368.1, read as the reverse complement.
TAATGTCTTTGCTCAGTCCGTTTTGTCCCGTCCGCTGTTTCCTTTTTTGCCCCCCTCCGTCCCCGTCTCCTCTCTGGGCATGTCTTTTCTAATTAGCCAACTTAAACCCTCAGCAGGCAAGAATCCCCGAAACTATCTGAGGGGAAAAACAAGGACGCGCCAACGTCGGCCCACAAAGAGAGTGCGGTGGAGGAATTTTCATTAGAATGAAGCCTCCCAAAGGCTTAGACCCCACTGTGAGACCACAATGGCACAATGGCCCCACATAACTGAAAGTGTCAGCACGCCAAAAGGCCCGATGGAGACGGATAACAGAATGGGGGAATACAGTAGAGCTTCCTGCGAGAAAGAAAGCCCAAAAGAGGCCCATCCTCCTCCATTCTGCCACCCCTCTTTCCCTTTAAAAAAAAAAAAAAAAACTAAAGGCACTTGCCAGCCACTAGCAAGCCCCCCCAAAACATCTCTTTCCAGTCGAGCGGGGGCCATGGGAGAGGTGCCGCTTCTTTCATCAATGCCGCCTTGTTTTGGGGGGCGGCCCAAATGAATGCAGGCGCAGGAATGGCTGGCAGAGCCCAGCGCCAGAGCTGGCCGGCCATACCGCACAGCCGAGCGCCGCAGCCCGTTTCATATGGAAATGGACGACGCAGAATGCAGTCAATTGCTTTACAACTGACTTTGGCTCGCACGGCCCAAACCGAGTCGCTGAGAAAAGACCCACTGGTACGCGAAGGTCATCTTGGCATTGGCCGCGAGTGGAAAGGAGGCAAACATTGAGTCGGGAAGCCTATTAAAGGGGTCCTATTATGCTTTTTCACTTTTTGAATTTTAGCCAGTGTGTGCACCACACACTGTATATTTGGGCATAAAAACATCTACCAAGTTATAAATCTCAAAGTCCACTCCAACGGGAGATATTTCGTTTTTACAACTACAACAAACAGTTCCTTTGGACTACAGTATTTGTTTTTCGGATGCTATTATGTCACAAAGCTCATTAGAATATTATTCAAATAAATCCCGCCTACAGAAATTCAATTCGTTTGTGGGTGGGGAGGTACGAGGTTAGGAATGGTAGTACATTTTATGCCTAATTTTCACCAGGGCTGTAATCATTAACTAAAACCAAAACCACAAAAAAACACATTTTTGTTTTTATTCTAATTAATTTAGGGTGAATAATATATATATATATATATATATATATATATATATATATATATATATATATATAAAATAGAAATATAATAGACTATAATTATATAATTATATTATATAGATATAAAAAACTGATTACTTGAAATAAACATTAATAGAATTCAAAAATATTTATTATATTCATTCATTTTTATTTCAAATTATTTTTTATTCATTTTATTAATTTTTTATTCCTCACTTATTTACATTCTAATTTTCGTTTCGTTTAAATTTAAGTACTAAAATTACTAAAATAACTAAAAATAAAACTGAAATAAAAACTATATACAAACATAAAAAATTGCTACTTGAAATAAATGTTAACTAAAATCAAATACCATACGATTTCATTAGAATACTATTCAAATAAATCCCGCCTACGGAAATTCAATTCGTTTGTGGGTGGGGAGGTACGAGTTGGGAGAAGTAGCCTAAATTTAGCAAAGGGATGCTTCAGTGAGCCGCAGGGCGGCTAGTATAAACGCAAGCATTGACTAAAGTGGCCGCGGACATTTTTATTTATTTTTTATACATTTTTATTTCTTATTTGTCTTAACAAAAATAATAAAAACATATAGAATAGACATATTTAATAAAAATAAAAATAAATGTTAACTAAAATAAAATACTATATAAAAAATATATTTTTAAATATTTTTACTTATTTTCTATTTTATTTATTATTTTTTATTAATTTTTAATATTTTTATACCCTTCCATTTATTCCTCTTTTTAATTACATTTATTAAGCTTAAGTTGAAGTACTGAAAAAAACTAAAACAGAAATAAAAATTAAAAGTTACAAATCTCAAAGTCCACTCCGAAGGGAGATATTTAGTTTTTAAAACAATCCCTTTTTAAGAACTACAACGAACGGCTCCTTTGGACTACAGCGTTTGTTTACCGGATGCTATGATGTCACAAAGCTTGTTAGAATATTATTCAAATATATCCCGCCTACGGAAATTCGAATTGTTGGTGGGTGGGGAGGTACGAGGTGGGGGATTCGCCTAACTTTAGTGAATTCTAATTCTAAAAAAAAGTGAAAAGTGAACAGCTAATTATAGGATGCTTCAGCAAGCCGCAGGGCAGCTGGTATAAACGCAAGCATTTGGCCTCAGACATTTTTATTTATTTTTTATTCATTTTTATTTCTCATTTTTCTTAACAAAAACAATAAAATCATATAGAATAGACATATTTAAGAAAAATTTTAAATTTAAAATAAATGTTAACTAAAATAAAATACTATATAAAAATATTTTTACTTATTTTCTATTTTATTTATTTTTATTCATTTTTAATGTTTTTAATTAATTAATTTATATTCCACTTTTTATTACAATTATTAAGCTTACGTTGAAGTACTGAAATAAAAGTAAAACATAAATAAAAATTAATAAAAACTATGCAGACTTAAAAAATTATACTTGAATTAAACGGGAACAAAATATTATATATAAATATATATATATTTTTAAATATGTTTTTTTCTCAGTTTTATTTTAATTATTAATTTCTGACATTTTTACTCATTTTTTAAATTGTACACATTTTTATTTACTTTTTATTCATTTTTTCTTAACAAAAATAATGAAAGCATATAGAACAGACATATTTAAAAAAAAATTGATGTAATAATTGTTTTTACATTGTTTATTCATCTAATTTAAATGTATAAATATATTATGCATTGCTAATTCTTGTTTAAAATGCATTCGTGTATGTAGAAAGTATAACTTAGATTAATAAATGCTGCTAAAATGCTTCTAAATTAGTGCCAATGACAATAATGACAATAATATCATAATGACATAAACATGCTTTTAAAAAATAGTAAGACAAAAACATACAACAAAATTACTAAAACTTGCACTAAAAATGAAAAAGAAAACAACATATTAAAATAAAATAAAATTAGCCAGGGATATTATTGTTAATTAAAAAAAAAAAAAACATTAACTAAATTAAAATAAAATATTAAAAAGGCAGTGCCAAGGCAACTTTTCTCATTTTCGATTAGTTTAATTTGAAGTAAATAAAAAAAACAACTAAAAACTAAAACAAAACTATATAAACATGTTTTAAAAAATAATACAAAGACAAAAATAAATGCAATCATTTCCTATTCCTTACTTTTCATTTAATTAATTTAAGTTAATGTACTAATAAAAACTATACAGATTTATTACTTGTGTAGTAAAAATAAAAAATAATTATAAATTATTGTTATTATTAAAAATATAAAAATTCATTACTTGAAATAAACGTTAATAGAAATAAAATAAAAATCTTTTTTTATTTGTATCCAATATTTTTTATTTCTAATTATAATTACGATTATTATTATTATTATTATTATTAATTATGTTTTTTCCTTTATCAATTTTTTATTACTCATTTATTTACATTCTAATTTTCATTTGGTTTAAATTACTACAATAAAGTACTGAAGTACTTGACGTGAAAGTAAAGAATTCAAACTTAAATTTTTATAATTCATGGACAAAATCATTTTGTAATATGATTTTGATGTACATTTTAACTAAAAATAAAAAAAATCTGTAATAAAAACTATATAAACTATACAGATATAAACAATTAATTACTTAAAATAAATTAATACATTAATAAAAATTTAATTAAAAAATCTTTTTTGTTTTATTCATTCATTGTTTAATTTCTAATTATTTTTTATTAACATTTATTTATTTTTTTATCACTCATTTATTGACATTCACATTTTTGTTTGGTTAAACTAAACTAAAATATTAAAAAGGTGCCACTTTAAAGTGCCTTAAAGTGTACTGAAATTAAAATGAAAACATAAAATATTACAATTAAATCAAACTCAACATATTATAACTATATCAAACTATACCAGTATATCAATGATACTAGTACTGCATTTAGTTTAACTCTACCCAGTGTTACCTGGAATTTTTAATCCATTAAAGGAAAAAAAATTAAATATACCATAATTTACTCAACATCATATTTTTAAAAACACAAATTTTGAAAAGTCAATGGGGTCCATAACAATACTAAACCCCATTGACTTTCATTTTACTGACTATAAAAAACACTGAGACATTTTAATCTTTAATCTTTTGTAATGCACATAAGAAATAAAATGATGAGGGTGAGTAAATGACCACAGGTTGTTAATTTCTGGTCACTTTAAAAAGATACAATGATTTCCAACCCAATGTGGCCAAACGTGAACACCTTCATCTCACAGGCTTCTCAGCTTTCAGATGGCATTGCGGCAGAGACTTATGCGGCCAGTGAAGGTGCTGTTTACACTGAGGGGATCAGAAGTCTTTATTAGTGCCAACTGTGTTAACTTCTGTTCCCGTTTCTAATACAGCAGCCCTGTTGCTCAAGAACCTTCACCGGAAAGGCCCAGAAGCATGTGTGAGGTTTAAAGAGCACGTGCAGAACAGGAAAAATGGGATTTCGGTATTTTCTAGATGCTCAAAATGCAGACGTCATTACTGTTTGTTTAGCTCGTTCACACATTTGATTAATAACCAACACGCAGGAATGAACAGCAAATACGCGTCAAGCGGACGTGCAGTTCTTTCAAGAACAATAAACAATGACAATTTCTCTGTGGAGGCACTGAATGAGATGTTTATGAAAGCTTGTTTTCACCACAGGATAAAAAATGTAAGGTAATTACGTCTTTTTATCTTCCTTCTAAATTTTTTGTCGCAGTTGTGAGAAGTAAAACTCAGAATTGCGAGGTACAAAGTTAGAATTGTGAGATATATGCCTTTTTTTATTTTCCATGGCAGAAAAAAAAAAACAGAATTGCAAGATGTAAACTCAGAATTTCTGAGAAAAAAGTCAGAATTGTGAGTTTATATCTCACAATTCTGACTTTTTCATCAGAACTGTAAGCCTAATTTTTTAAAATTCTGATTTTTTTTCTCAGAACTGCAAGTTTATTTCTTAAGATTCTGCCTTTATTTTAAAAATTTTGAGATTATATCTCACAAGATGTAAACTCAGAATTTCTGAGAAAAAAGTCAGAATTGTGAGTTTATATCTCACAATTCTGACTTTTTCATCAGAACTGTAAGCCTAATTTTTTAAAATTCTGATTTTTTTTCTCAGAACTGCAAGTTTATTTCTTAAGATTCTGCCTTTATTTTAAAAATTTTGAGATTATATCTCACAAGATGTAAACTCAGAATTTCTGAGAAAAAAGTCAGAATTGTGAGTTTATATCTCACAATTCTGACTTTTTCATCAGAACTGTAAGCCTAATTTTTTTAAATTCTGATTTTTTTTCTCAGAACTGCAAGTTTATTTCTTAAGATTCTGCCTTTATTTTAAAAATTTTGAGATTATATCTCACAAGATGTAAACTCAGAATTTCTGAGAAAAAAGTCAGAATTGTGAGTTTATATCTCACAATTCTGACTTTTTCATCAGAACTGTAAGCCTAATTTTTTTAAATTCTGATTTTTTTTCTCAGAACTGCAAGTTTATTTCTTAAGATTCTGCCTTTATTTTAAAAATTTTGAGATTATATCTCACAATTCTGACTTTTTTCTCAGAATTAAAAGTATTTCTCACAATTCTGACTTTTTTCTCAGAATTACAAGATTTTATTTCACAATTCTGACTTTTTTCTCAGAATTACAAGATTTTATTTCACCATTCTGACTTTTTTCTTATAATTGTTTGTATCTCACAATTCAGACTTTTTTTCTCAGAATTGTTTGTATCTCACAATTCTGACTTTTTTCTCAGAATTGCGAGTAAATACCTTCCAATTCTCACTTTTTTTTTTCAGAATTACGAGCTTATATTTTACAATTATTACTTTTTTTCTCAGAATTATGAGTTTATATCTCAAAATTCTCACTTTTTTCTTTAGAACTAGAAGTTTATATCTCAAAATTCTCACTTTTTTCTCCGAATGACTTTTTCCTTAGAATTGCGAGGTTATATCTCACAATTATCACTTTTTCCTCATATTTATGAGTTTATATTTCACAATAATGACTTTTTCTTCAGATTTATGAGTTTATATTTCACAATTATCACTTTTTCCTCAGAATTGTGAGTTTATATCTCACAATTATCACTTTTTCCTCAGATTTATGAGTTTATATTTCACAATTATCACTTTTTCCTCAGATTTATGAGTTTATATCTCACAATTATCACTTTTTCCTCAGATTTATGAGTTTATATTTCACAATTATCACTTTTTCCTCAGAATTGCGAGTTTATATCTCACAATTCTGACCTTTTCCTCATAATTGCGAGTTTATTTCTCACAATTTGGACTTTTTTCTCAGAATTACACATTTATAACTTACAATTCTGTCTTTTTCCTCAGAATTACAAGTTTATTTCTCACCATTACAACTTTTTTAAACATAATTATAACTTTATATCTTTTTATATCTAATTCTGACTTTTATTCTTCAGAACTGCAAGTTTATATTTCACAATTCTGTCTTTTTCCTCAGAATTGCAAGTTTATATTTTACAATTCTGACTTTTTCATTAGAATTACGACTTTAAATCTTACAATTTTGTCTTTTTCCTCAGAATTGCGAGTTTATATCTCACAATTCTGACTTTAAGACCTAAGTTGCCTCCCAAATAACGCAATATAAAGCACATGCACATATACACTATGTACTTATGCACTATGTACTATGTAACAGTGTAGTGTAGGCTATTTCGTCACTCATAACTGCAGTCTGATAGCCCATCCTCTGCTACATTATTAATTACATCAACAACAACTGAGTACATGAAATGTCCAACATTCCACACTTTGCTTTTTCAGTGCATCATCCAAATATGTAACCCCATCTGAGGTGTAAACTGGCTTCTATAGATGTTAACAGTCTTAATGGAGTTCAACGCAAAGTGTTTAAGCTATGCACATTAAAGCTTGCTGACAGCCCGGTTCAGATAAACTGATTTCCTCTCTTAATTTCGTGCATGGAAATCCTGTTACAGATCATGAGGCCCTTCACTGATCCACATCTAATTGCGCCTACTGAATGAGATATCATTGTTCGCTGATCTTCACGGTATTGTCCGCACATAATAAAAAAAAGGCCGCTGTTGAAAGTGACACCAAGCGAAAGTGTCCTTTTAATCATTACAATCCAAAGATGGCTAATACGTGACTAATGATAGTAAAAAAATGAGAAAACAAGTTACGAATCAGCAGCATCATCACATTCACATGCAATGAGTAACATGCATGGTTGTAAATATTAATTTACACAGGACGGTTTCACAAGTTGGTTAATAAACATCACGAAATGAGGTCAAAACTGTTTAGATAATGCCAACTCCTGTTTTTTCTAGTTTAAATTCAAATGCATCATGCTAAGGTAACAAGTAACTACCTTCAAAAACCTTTGACCCTTTAGGTCTGAAACTAAACCTGAGGAACCAACAGGAAGTGAAGCTCAGCGGATTAGAGAAAGTAACCTGTCCCCCCTCCCTCCATCAAGACCCTTTTGGTCATTTCCTCCGAAAACACATGCTGAATAAAGCTGGATTACAGGAACTCGTTCCTGGCTCACATTTCTGAGGAGATCAATCAAGGCAACAGCCACAAACGTGATGCAAACATAGCAGTAAAGACGTGAAGATGTGATTTTAATGCCTCAAGGTCACAATGCTTATTATTTTGAATGCAACTATACAAATTCTAAATTTCCCTATAAACAAAGTTTGCAACTAAACAAAGTCAATCTGCAATGATGCAATCTCAAAAAAGACAACCTGAGTGTTTCATGTGCAGCAATGGTAGTCTTTAAACGGCAGCTGCGGAGTAATTAGTTGCTTGATTCACATAAGAAGCTTACATACTAAGGGTTGGGCAAAAAGAAAGCAGATTACATTTCGAGAAGCTCTAACCATGCAACCACACATTCGCACCAGAGCAACCTGTTGCTGTCAACTGACTAACCGACTGCGACGCAGCAAAACGCGCGTCTCCAACTCTCCCTCCTCTCCACGGCAGACTGGTTAAGTCTTTTAGAGCTTAGAAACGTGTTGAATTTGCTTTGTAGCAGCAGCTTGGGGTCTGCTAGAGATTGTCTTCAAGTCACATGCTCGTCTCTGTTACCTAGCAACGCCAAAGCCCATGCAAAAGTTCTCGGAGAACCTCAAATCTGTCTGAGGGAGGCTTTGTGCGCCATAGCGACAATGTTTTTGTATTTTTACCTGTAAGTATTTTTTTTAAAACACATAGGTGTTTTTTGACGATCTAATTTATTTTGAGCAAAAATCCCTTATAAATAACACTCGCACCGTTATTCCCACGAATAAACAAAGCGGTTGTTTACTTTTCAACAAACTGAGACTCTAATAGCACTTTTACTGAGTTTTGCAACGTTAGGTCTGTTAAACCAGGATAATTGTGATATTACGCATTGCTAAGCAACTTGCCCGTTATGTCTATTGTTAGAAAGTCCATAATGCGCACTACAAGGGCACTGTATCTAAAGCAAATATGATGCAAAACAGTTCAATAACAATAGTCGCAACGTACCTTGACAATCGCAATGAAGCACGCATAAAGTTATAATGAGGAGAAGTTGTAGGTGCATTGTGACGCACGGTCCCGGCTGGTGTGTCCAGCCCCTCATGAAGCCGGCCAGATGGAGCTCTTGGGACTGAGATGCAGTGAAGTGGCTCTTACTCACTTGTCCCGGGCTGATGAAAAAGGGCGTGCACATGACGCTCCCCCCTCGGCTCGACCCACAGGAGCAAATCCTTAACTGGCTCCCAGGAACCTGTTGAGCTCATTGACTAGCCTGCGTAATGTGGGGATGGTGCAATAGTCACAGTGCCTATGTGAAATATTTACAAATCACTGGTGTAACTGCTGTCATTAATAATAATAATAACTAAAACAATAAGTGTTATTGATTATGAATTATTATTATTATTATTATTATTATTATTATTATTATAAATGTACAAATTTACTGAGACACCTGTTGCTGCTTTGCATGTTCCCTGATTTTGCAACAGAAATAATGGCAGATTGAGAAAATGATTAAGAGACTTTTTGACCAAGTTGTTTGTACACTTTTAAAGGGGTCATTGGATGCTAAACTAACTTTTACATGTTGTTTGCACATTAATGTGTGTTGGCATCACCCGCCTACAATGATAAAAATCCACCCAGTGGTATTTTTTATAATCTTTAAAAGTAATATCCCCTTTTTAAAATCAGGTCATTCTCAGCTTCTTGTCATTGTGACAAAACACAGTTGATTGACATGAGCGTCTTATCTTAGACCCGCCCCTCACCGAGCTGAAACAGTCCGAATACGATCGCCATTGTGTGACTCAGGTGCAGAGAAAGACTCTAATTGAGCAATTGAGGTGTTCTGTTGTTGGATGTAATCATGAACATAGCAGTAGTCATTTACTCCTGGCATCTGAGCCGTTGAAGAGGCAGAGGACAATGTTACTTTTGTTTTTAAAAGGAAAGCGCCGATCCCGATCTACATATGCCTCTATGTTCGTGTGAATCATTCGTGATGCAGCTTCAGCCACAGCAGAAGTGAGTTATAAGGTTTTTTTATTCGTTTTTGCAAATGGCCTTTCTTAATAATGTGCTTGTTGGCAAGTTTCGCCGATAAACACAGCTAAATGCAGCTAAATGCGGCTAAAATAAATATTACAGCTCCTAATCCCTCAGCAGAGAGGGGCGGGGTGAGCAGAGCTCATTTGCATTTAAAGGGCCCATGCGTAAAATGAGCTGATATTTTGCAGAGCTGATTTTGACAAGGTAAAAGGGTGTTTTTTACACTACTATTGAGAATTTTTAATCAAAGTATATTAGAGACTTTTCATTAAGACCCTAAAGAATCATATGAATTTGTGGAAAATGGGCATCCGATGACCCCTTTAAAAAGTGGGCTAGAATAGAAATTATATACACACACACACACACACACACACACACACGTTGGGTTTACATGTTTTATGGGGACATTCCATAGACATAATGGTTTTCATACTGTACAAACCGTATTTTCTATCACCCTACACCTACCCTACACCTAAACCTAGCCCTCACAGGAGATTGTGCACACTTTTACTTCCTCAAAAAAACTCATTGTGCATGATTTATAAGCCTGTTTCTTCATGGGGACCTGAGAAATGTCCCCACAAGGTCAAAATCTACTGGTATTCCTATCCTTGTGGGGACATTTGGTCCCCACAACGTGATGAATACCAGGTACACACACACACACACACACACACACACAAACACACACCTTACATTACATGTAACCCCGGACAATATTTGGCCGAGATACAACTATTTTAAAATCTGGAATCTGAGGGTGCAGAAAAATCAAAATATTGAGAAAAATCACCTAAAGTTCTTAGCAATGCACACTCTTAAAAATTAAAGTTCTTCACGATGCCATAGGAGAACCTTTTTTTGTCTAAACGGTTCCATAAAGAACCTTAAACATTTGAAGAACCTTTCCTTTTCACAAAAAGTTCTTGGTGGTGAAAGAAGGTTCTTCAGATTATAAAAAGGTGAGAAAGAAATGGTTTCTTTAAAGAATCCTTGACTGAATGGTTCTTTGTGGAATCAAAAATGGCTCTTCTATGGCATCGCTTGAATAACCTTTTAAAGCACCTTTATTTTTAAGAGTGCATATTACTACATATTATCAAAACTTAGGTTTTAATACATTTATGGTAAGAAACTTACAAAATATCTTCATGGAACATGATCTTTACTTTATTATTACCCATACAATGTATTGTTGGCTACTGGTTTTGTGGTCCAGGGTCACATATGATCACGCTGAAAAAAAAAAAATTGTGTAGGATTTACTCTGAAACTATTTTTACTCAAAAATTTCTATTTTTTTTTTTCTTTACAAAGAATTACAAAGAAATGGCGAGTAATTGCCACATTGACTTAATAAGTACTGAAAGACTGAAATAGTAGGACTATTATCTTGCTAAATCTACTCCAATCCTTTTTATTTTTTCAATTTAGTAAATAAAAAACAACGCACTGCAAAAAAAATAGAATAATAAAATGTTGAAAAAAATAAAATAAAAAATGCACTGTAAAAATTTTCATCATTATGTTTTAACAATATCAAAACCAACTTACCATACTCTTCATCAGTAATGCACTACAGTCTGTACCTTTTGGTTATTTAAGACAACAAATTTAAGTTTCCAATTTAATAGAAATGGTGATTCAGCCTAGAATCATTTTCAAAATCTAATGATAGCCTTGCAATAGACAGCAGGGTTGGAAATTAACGACGACTTATAGCAAAAACACCACCAAAATGAACAAAAATAAGTTTAAGACAAATGTAAAACAATGTATTACAACTGTAGCAATTAAAATTAAATGTTAAAATTATTTTAGATAGCTTTTACACGCTCTTTTGTGCAGTGCTGAGTCTTATAACCAATCAAACGTGGTTCTTTTGAGCTTAGGAATGCATTACATTTAGTCAGCGCTGAAAAAGCGCCAATCAGAGGTGCTTAGTCAGTGCTGAAAACTCCTGAGCGAATTCCCTCATCATAAATAACACCCTAAATATCATCATAAATAGTATAGTGATTATAATAAGGTGATTATAAAAATTTCACTCACAAATGTAAAAAATGCTCCTGGATTGCAAATGGAAAAATTTCTGACCCTGACAGACAGTTTCGGTTTTTGTACTCAATTTTGAGAAATATTGTGTCAGCAAAGTGAATATCATTTTCATACCAGTTTAAGGAAGTCAAACTGATGATCAGCCACCTAATAACTAGGTTTCACCTGTTAATGACCAGCTTACACCTGTTAGAAACCAACTACTATGTTCCAAATCACAGCTACCAGCCCCTAACAGACATACCTGTAAAGAAAAACATACTGTATGGTCAACCACTTCTTTTAACAAATGAATTGCTTTAATTAATTGGAACAAGTTAACTTTGTAATTTGTCCTTCTAATATGTATTACAACACCAGGCAAATTCAATAATGACAACTTGACTGTGGTTTGTAGAGTTGTGAAGCCACAGTATGAAGCTTAGCAAAAAATTGCATTAATAACAACGCACAACTGTCTCTGATTTTCAAGATTGACCACAAGTTTAAGTTTTCAATAGGCTGAGTCGACCAGAGTCAAATAATGCAGAACACGGTTTTAAATGCGTTACTTAAGGTCAGTGAGTTTCTATAAGGAGTCACTCAGGCAAGTCAAAGATCCCATGCTTAGCTAATAAGTGATCCTTTGGCACCAAAACTAGAGTTGCATAAAGATTTGATGTGTGTTAAAGTGAGCTATTTATGTCCAGAACCTTTAATGTGATCCTCACTTTATAATTAAGGAGCTCCCACTGAATAAAACATCTTAAACCAGCCTAAGATGGTTTGAAGATCTTGCCTGACTTCTCAGTCTGTGAAAACTGCCCCAAAACTACTATAAAACGAACCATAAGAACAATATGTTGATTTTTTTTTTTTTTTTTTTGTTATAACTTGATGTAAATCAAAATAGTTATTTACTCTTCTAATCAATCTAATACAAATGTGACCCTGGACCACAAAAACAGTCTTAAGTAGCATGGGTATATTTGTAGCAATAGCCAAAAATAAATTGTATATTGTCAAAATGATCAATTTTTCTTTTAACCCAAAAATCATTAGAATATTAAGTAGATGAATGTATTTGGTAAATTTTCTACTATAAATATATCAAAACTTAATTTTTGATTTGTAACATGCATTGCTAAGAACTTCATTTGGACAACTTTAAAGGTGTTTTTCTCAGTATTTTGATTTTTCTGTACCCTCAGATTACAGATTTTTAAATATTTTGCCAAATATTGCATCCTAACAAACCATACATCAATGGAAAGCTTATTTCAGGTGATGTATGCATTTACTCAAAATATAAGTATTTATAAGTCTTTACTATCACTTTTTTATCAATTTAACACATCCTTGCTGAATAAAGGTATTACTTTCTTTCAAAGAGAGAATGAATGAGGTGTTTATTATTAGAAAAGTTTTCTATTTAAAAAAAAATCTGTTCTTTTTAATGTTTTATTCATCAAAGAATCCTGAAAAAAGTACTAGTTTTAAAAAAAATGCTGAATTAATGGCTATTGCTGTGCTTTCCTACCGTAAATATATCAAAACTTAATTTTTGATTAGTAATATGCATTGCTAAGAATTTAATTTGAATTTAAAGGCGATTTTCTCAATATTTAGATAGCCTATTTTGAACCCTCAGATTTTCAAATAGTTGTATTTTGCCAAATATTGCATCCTAACAAACCATACATCAATGGAAAGCTTATTTCAGATGATTTATGAATCTCAGTTTCAAAAAATTGACCTTTTTGACTGGTTTTGTGGTCCAGGGTCACATTTAAAAACAATTCTGCACCTTTCTAACCAGTGTATCTTCATTCACCAAAGAGGAGTCGACATCTAGTGGTAAAACTCGAGCACCACACCTGCATTTTCAACCCAATCTGTTTAACCTGAGGGGAAAAACACAAAACAGACATATCTGGATTAACAGTACGTGTCATAAATGTGAGTCGTTTTATAAAACGCTGAATTAGATTCTTAAATGTAGTCTATCGAAGAGGAAAAACACGTAAAATAATCGCGACTGATTTCGTTGTTGCTAGGGGCAACCGGGAAACTTTGTATAGCCACAAGCTGTAGGATCACTGCAGCTCATTGCGGTCGATGCGCCTTTGTTGAAGAAACCCGATTTTTTTTTCTGCAAAACACAGCCTTGCAAGATTCAGCATGACATCTCCGCAGAAAATCCCGATAGACCTCAAAACGATGATCAAAGACACTAAACAGGTATGCTGGAGAGCGTGTGATGTTCATATAAAACTGTTTACGCCCATTTCTGCAACTGACACGCATGATATTTTTTCAGATCAGGATCGATCAACCAGGCTGTTTTGATATTGTGTTTGTGATAAAATTGTGGTCTGAAATACATAATTCATCCAAGCAGTAACAAAGCAACTAGTGGCGCATTATTTAAAAAATAGCAGGATATATTTATATTATATATATATTTTTTTAAACTTAGATTTTGCATCGTTTTACATTGAGTTAAAAGTTTAGTTTTATAATAACTGAGGCTACTTGCAGTTTGTCAGATTTAATATAATAATCTCTAAGTAGGGTAAATATACCTAGTTGTCACATTTTTAACTCATTTAATATTTTTTTTTAAATAATGTATGTGATTAAATTCAGTTTCGTTGACACACATCTTGTACGTTTTCACTAGTATGCTTAAAAAAATCAAAATAAACAATAAAGTTCATATAAAACGCATCGGCTTTTTGTCATAACCATAACATGCCTCAGTGGCGTCACACTGAATGGGGTAAGTTGTCACAATGGGTATAAACAGCACAACGCAACTGTTTTGTTTTGGTCAAGAAAGTATTACAATTAGTACACTGTATAAAATTCTGTTAATAATATTTATATATATAAAACATGTGACAAATAGCCTAGTTTTGAAAACACAGATCAACCTTTAATTTGAAATCTGCCATCATAATATGTTAGACTTTTGTCTTGTGTATCCTATGTCATGATTTGGTCAGTTACCCGGATGCGCTGCCATATTAGAGATACTCGGATGTAAACAACAGCATGGATTGCATGGTTAATCTACTACTGAATACATTGTTCTGCTAATTTATTCTGTCTAAACCATGAGAAAAACGTGTGAAAGCTGCTAAATCATATAGAGGAGGACTTAGTAAGCAGGGAAATGTATAATATTTTGACAAACTAAAGTTAATAGGTGGTAAAGATATGTACAAGCAGTATTAATCAGGATAATAGCCTAATATTTAATCTACCTGACTGGAAATGATTAGAACAAACACAAATGTTATCAAGATTATTGCCCTGGATATCCTGGTTCAGTTTGGCCAACCACAATTCCTTTTGATCCTCAGGCATTTTTTTGCACTCTTCTCCTTGATTTGTTATAACTTTTGGCAGTCTATACTTGAAATGTTTTTCCTGGTTCGACTGATTAGTACAGCCCAAAACATAACAATAATTGATCATTTTCAGCAGCAATAATCAGCAAAATATATACTCGAATGTAAACAACAATGGATTGCATGGTTAATCTACTACTGAATACATTGTTCTGCTAAATAATTCTGTCTAAACCATGGGGAAAAAAAACATGTGGAAGCTGACAAATCATATAGAGGAGGACTTATAAGGCATAATATGTTGATGACAAACTAAAGTTAATAGGTGGTAAAGATACATATAAGCAGTATTAATTAAGATATTAGCCTAATATTTCACCCACCCGACCATAAATGATAAGAACAAACACAAATGTTGTCAAGATTCTTGCTCTGGTTCAGTTTGGCCAACCACAAATGCTTTTTTTTTTTCTCAGACAGTTTTTTGCTTGATTTGATATAATTTTGGCAGTCTATAGTACTCCAAATGTTTTCCTGGTCTGACCGATTAGTACAGCCCAAAACTTGACAATAATTGATCATTTTCAGCAGCAATAATCAGCAAAATATACAAGTTTCATTTGGTTAAGTAGCATTGTTTATGTTCAGTATGTATAGCTATCAAAAATAAAAAGTTTTTTCAAAAAATAAATAAATAACAATCATGAGAAAATAGGTAAAACAATGAAAACTGACAAACAGATGTGATTATAATGCCTCTAAAGTAAAATAGAGGCCCTACCCCTGATGAGCAATTGCTAAATCAAAAAAAAAAAATTACATTATTTAAAAAAAATGCCAAATAATAGGATATAAACCTGACTCCACCAAAAGTGTATAAGGTGAGTATTAAAAACCAACATTCAGTAATTAAACCTAAACAAAGTTTTATTGAACATACACTTGTATCCAAAAAATAAACAAATTAAACAAAAATGGCACATTCTTATTTCCTGCTGGAGTGGCAGAAAGGTGGAGCCAAAGCCCTATTTTTCCTTTTTGCCTGATTGTACCTGAAAATACATCCATGGAAGGGGGAAAAAACAAACAAACACTACAGTCACTTCCCTAATTCGACAGTAGATTTGATGATTGAACACCTTCCACACATTTTTTCTGTGGTTTAAACAGCATAAATTAGCAGAACAACGTATTTAGTAGCGCATTAACCATGCAATCCATGCTGTTGTTTACATCCGAGTATTGCCGACATGGCTGCGCATCCAGGTAACTGACCAAACCGTAAGTAAAGGCGTAAGTGCAAACCCTCTATGAAGGCTTTCAATTAAAATCCATGTAAATATCTGGATATTTTTATTACATAAAGAAACATTTACACCTGTGTATTTTACCTAAGAGTTCAGCTATTACAAAAATATGATGATATTAAAGTTTTTGTTTGGAGGATTCAGAAAAATTTATTGTAATTTGGGACTTTAAGACAAATTATTATTATTATTTTTTTTTTCATTAGCTGGCTTTTCAGTTTATCACATTTGCACTATCAATGACTGCACTTTTGATGATTTTTTTTTTAAATAAAAAAAAAGTGACTGATAGACTCATATATTGTCATATTTGGCCGTTTTTGAGTCATTCTGCCAACAGCGTTTTCAATGCACAAATATACAAATATTTTCTAAATAATTTTCAAATATTTAGAGTGAATTTTGAGTAAATATTGTAATAAAAAGTGTTATTTTATATAATTTAAATTCAGCAATTTTGCAAACATTGATGTGTTAAGGCTACATAGAAGTTTCAAAGATGAAAATTGGCTGAAAATGTACTTATCCTCAGGCCATCCAAATGCAAATGAGTTTGTTTCTTCATCGGTACAGATTCAGAGAAATTTGCATTACATAACTTGCTCACAAATGCATCCTCTGCAGTGAATGGGTGCCGTCAGAATGAGAGTCCAAACATCTGATAAAAACATCACAATAATCCACAAATAATCTACATGACTCCAGTCCATCAATTAACACCTTGTAATGTGATAATCTGCATGTTTGTAAGAAATAAATCAATCATTGAGATGTTTTTAACTTCAAAACGTTACTTACAGCTAAAATACAAGTCCTCTATCCATAATATTGCATTCTCCAGCAAGCAAAGCAAGTGATACTAACTTTAATCAGATTTGTTCTGATGAAGAAACAAACTCATTTGCATCTTGGATGGCCTGAGGGTGAGTTAATTAAGCAAATTTTCATTTTTGGGTGAACTGTTCCTTTAATTGTGTTATACTGGCAATTATATCAGGTATTGGACTTCCTTTTCTCTAAATATCAGTATCAGGCTGTAAAAACAACACCCAGAGCCAATTCTCCTGCATCTGATGAAACTCTCAAAATTTCAGAGCAGAAATCACTTTTGTTGTTGAATATAATGATAAATGAAATGAAATTGTATTAGCACAGGTTTAACCTCAGATCTTCATCTTTCCTATAAGGATATGGACGATGTGCACCAGGCCCTGGAAAAGCTCAGAAGTCTCTCCCAGGAAGAAAGGACAGAGGCAGAAGTGCTGCGTTCAAGAATCGACGAGCAGTCGACTCTCATCTGCATCCTGAAACAGAGAGCAGACGAGATGCTTCTGCGCTGTCAGGCTCTAGAAAAGATCAACACAGAGCTGGAGAACCTGAGAGCCAATGTGCAGCTGGAGCTGGAGAATGAGAGGAAGAAATCTGCACTCCTGGAGCAGAGATTCATGCACCTGGCCTCCAACCACAGAGAGCTGATTAACTTCAAAAACGAGTACAAGAGCCAGAATGCAAAGTTGGAGCAAGAGAATGACAGACTCAGGAAGGAAAATGAAATGCTTTTCAGTCAGGAAGTGCAAGAAAAAGAGAAGACCATCCTCAAACTGACTCAAGAGCTCAAGGAATTGGCAGAGCAACATAAGATACTAGAAACAGAGTATCAGTAAGGAACAGTTTTCAGCTTCAGTCTGTTCTGGAAGTAAAAACCTCATTGGTCTCTACAGAAAAATACATTTTTTAATGATAACATCACTGAAAATGCTTAATTGCCAAATTTCTGGTAAAAAAATGCACTAACATACACTACCAGTCAAAAGTTTTTGAACAGTAAGATATTTAATGACACCAAAGTACAGCAATGAGATAAATTGTAAAATATTTTTTTCTATTTATAATAACTGTTTTCTATTTGAAAATATTTTAAAATGTGATTTATTCCTGTTATCAAAGCTACATTTTCAGCATAATTTTTTCCACATGATCCTTCAGAAATCATTCTAATGTGCTGATTTGTTGCTCCAAAAAAAGCTTTTGTAGCATTATACACTATACCATTCAAAAAGTTTTTAACATAATTTTGAGCAGCAAATCAGAATATTAAAATGATTTCTGAAGGATCACGTGACTGGAGTAATGATGCTAAAAATTCAGCTTTGAAATCACAGGAATAAATTACATTTTAAAATATTTTCAAATAGAAAACAGTTATTTTAAATAGTAAAAATATTTCAAATTTTTACTGTTTTGCTGTACTTTGGATTAAATAAATGCAGGCCTAAAGAGACTTCTTTAAAAAACAAAATCTTACTGTTCAAAAAACCTTGACTGGTAGTGTAGATATTCATAATAGTGACGAGATAATTGATTCATTATTTTCAAAAAAATGCATATGGAGAGAATGAATGGGGAAAAATAGTTACAGAGCTGAAAAGGTGGCCGGTCACAGTGTACTTGATATAATCCAGTGAAATAAGTACATTTGCCATTAATCTTTATGATCCCAACAGGGAGAAAACAACTGGATTCCAGATTAAACTGAAAGAACTGATCAACCTTCATCAGATCAAAGAGGCGTCTTTGAAGAACGAACTGAGCGACACACAAAAACAACTGAAGAATGCTGTAGAGATGTGTGCAGGTGTGTATTCAATGTTTTACAACAACCAAACAATAATAACAAATTATTCTTGAATTATGAAACATAATGTGTATTTCTTGCACATGGTGATTCTCAACTGGTGGGTTGCAGTTCAAAAGCATGCAAAAACAAGTCTTGCAGAAAAACAAAAGGAAATATTCAAATATAAAAATACAAAAATTAAAAAATATAGTATAAGTTAGTAAATAATTATGCTTATCAGCTTTTTATCAAAAAGAAAACGAGAAATATTTTGTTGTTGATGTAAAATAATGTACATTCAATCAAACTCTACAGTGCTTTGGTTTAAATTGATCTAAAAAAACGCCTCGGGTTTCGTATGAAACCCTAGTTCCTCGAGGAAACGAGATGCTGCGTCAAACGCTTTGGGGAACGCCTCCAGCGTGACCACGCTCTGAATCATGTGTCTAATCCGTCCAATAGGAAAGCGCATTGTGACGTCACGGACGGGGTGACGTCATGAACCAGGAAACTATAAAGCACATGCGGTGAATGCAGCCGGCAGCTTCTGCCACCAGGAGCGCTGCAGGGATGCCGAAATTGTGGAAGGCGACGCAGCGTCTCGTTCCCTCGAGGAACTAGGGTTTCATACGAAACCCGAGGCGTTCCCCTTCGGGAACGTCGAGCTGCGTTAAACGCTTTAGGAACAATATACCCACGCCACCAGAATTTCGAAGACCTGCTATATGTGAAGCAGGAAAAGGGGCATGCATGCCCAATAATGGCTGCCGAAAGGCAGGAGAGAGGGGCGAAAGTAGCCCGAGAGGTGCTGCCCAATAGGCAGAGTAGAGAAGAGCCTTAGCCCAAGGGCGAAAGTAGCCCAACATGATTACTGCTGATAAAGCAGGATAGAAAGGAGCCTTAGCTCACTGATAAATAAGGGCGAAAGTAGCCCGGAGTAATTACTGCTGATAAAGCAGGATAGAAAGGAGCCTTAGCTCACTGATAAATAAGGGCGAAAGTAGCCCGGAGTAATTACTGCTGGTAAAGCAGGATAGAAAGGAGCCTGAGCTCGCTGATAAATAAGGGCGAAAGTAGCCCAGAGAAATTGCTGCTGATAAAGCAGGATAAGAAGGGGCCTCAGCCCACAGATAGATGAGGGCACCATAGCCCTGGAGAGATAATCTCTTACAGAGAGGATAGGGGAAATCACCCCGTGTTAGAGGGCCCTACTCGTGGTAGGAGCATCAGAAAGTAAGGCCTGAGAGCCTGGGGTATGAGGGAGGTCTAATTCGTAGAACCTCACAAATGTAAGTGGCGTGGACCATCCCGCAGCGTTACATATGTCCTGCAGGGAAACCCCTGCCAGGAAGGCCTTCATAGCCGCAACCTTGCGGGTAGAGTGAGCCTTGGCTTCCAAGGGAGAGGTAAGACCAGAGGACTTGTACAAAAGAGAAATGGCATCCGAAATCCACCGACTTAGGGTTTGCTTAGAAGCTGGAAGACCTCTATTGTGAGGACCGAAACACACAAACAATTGGTCCGTCTTCCTCCACAGGGCAGCTCTGTGGACGTATGTTTCCAGCTCTCGAACTGGACACATACAGTTTAGCTTCTGTTGTCCTGGTTCCAAGAAAGGAGGAGGACAAAAGGCCTGGAGCACTACGGGCCGCGGTACAACGCTAGAAACACGGCCTGCATCTCCAGGCAATTGATGTGCCACGGAAGTTGGCGTCCGCTCCACAGACCTTGGGCTGAGCGGCCACTCATGACCGCTCCCCAACCGGTGAGGGAGGCATCCGTAGTTAATGTCAGACGATGACATGGAGCTCCTAACACCGGTCCCTGAGATAGGAACCAAGGCTTCTTCCATATGTCTAAGGCACGAAGGTCTCATGTACAGCAGGCCAAGAGGTATCACGTTGGACGCAGCTGCCATGAGGCCTAGCAGAACCTGAAACTGCTTTACAGTGAGTAAGTGGCCTAATTTGACTCTCTTGACTGCCTTGAGAATTGACTCTATCCGTGCGGGGGACATATGTGCCCGCATCGTGGTCGAATCCCAAACTACTCCTAGATAAGTGGTTCTCTGAGATGGAGAAAGAACACTTTTCTTGGAGTTTAGTCTTAACCCCAGAACTTGTATGTGGGCTAGAACGACATCTCGATGTCGAACCGCCATTTCTCTTGACTGTGCCAGTATAAGCCAGTCGTCTATGTAATTCAATATGCGGATGCCCTGGAGTCGCAGAGGAGCCAGCGCCGCATCCACACATTTGGTAAAAGTTCGGGGCAAAGTCCCTTTAAGGCAAGTCATGTCACTCGGCGGCCATCTTTGAAACGCCTCTCGGGCATACAAGTGCAGCTCCTATCTGTTTGAATGGGGAAACATTAAATTCTCCAAAACTGTTCACCAAGCTTACGATTAAATTTCATATTTTAAATCTCCAAAGAAATCCAACAAGAACTGCCTCATAAATATGGTTCCTTGTGCTCCAATAGCGTGAAAAAACGCTTATTTTTCCGGCTAGATGAGCCAGTGCGCATGCGCAGTACTGAGCGCCGATTGTTTCTATAGCAACCGGGACTTCTAACGGCAGCTGCAGTGACGCGCTGACTTTTCTAATCAACGATTGGCTCTTTCACTAAGAAGGCGGGGCTTCGCGGCCATAATGAGCGTTGCATTTTTCCCCATTCAAAACTACACGAGTGACATGTCTTGGGTATTCTATAGTCTTTGGTTCGGGGTGAGAGTGCTAGGCCGAAAGGAAGAACCCTGTACTGGTAAGCTTTGCCCCCGAAAGCGAACCTGAGGAACTTCCTGTGTTGAGGAAGGATGGAGATGCAAAAGTAGGCGTCCTTGAGATCTATTGTGACAAACCAGTCCTCGGACCTGTTTTGAGATACAACCTGCTTGACAGTAAGCATTCCGAGTGTGTGTCCTCAGCCGTGATATATCTTTGGCATGGAGGAACACAACGCTTAAAACTCTAGTGATCGCCCATTATTGCTTTTCCTATCTACTCAGTACTCAAATAAAAGTAGAGCAAACTGGCTCTGAAAAACAGCACTGAGGGACAAACACATTCACATAGAGCGCGACTGAAAGACAGAAGCTGCCGGCTGCATTCACCGCATGTGCTTTATAGTTTCCTGGTTCATGACGTCACCCTGTCCGTGACGTCACAACGCGCTTTCCTATTGGACGGATTAGACACATGATTCAGAGCGTGGTCACGCTGGAGGCGTTCCCCAAAGCGTTTGACGCAGCTCGACCTTCCCGAAGGGGAACACTTAATTCATTTTAATGCTTGGTTTTAAGGACATTTTTGTAAGCTAAACACTTTTGATACTCATGGGTTCTGTATTATTATCATCATCAACTTTTATCATTACTGAGATACTATTATAGTTTTTATGTTTACATTTTCCTTAAGTAATTTAGTTGTGTTTTTTTTTAAGCATTTTATTAGTTTTGTATGTCTAAATAGTTTTTATTAATTTTTTTTGTACATTGGACTTTATAACACAACTGCAAGTATATATCTCACAATTCCGAGAAAAAAGTTCTTATTTTATTTCTCATAATTTTGAGTTTATCATGCAATTCTGAAAAAAAGTCAAAATTGTGAGTTTATATCTCGCAGTTCTGACTATAACTCAAAATTGTGTTTATAGCATGCAATTTTGAGAAAAATGTCAGAATTGTGAGTTTATATTTCGCAATTCTGACTGTATAACTCAGAATTGCAAATTCATATCATGCAATTCTGAGAAAAAAGTTAAGAATTGCGAGATATAAACTAGCATCTGTGAGAAAAAAGTCGGAATTGTTTTTCTCTCACAATTCTGACTTTATTTCTTGTAATTTTGAGTTTATATCAAGCAATTCTAAAAAAACTAGAATTGTGAGTTTATATCTCTCAATTGAATATAACTCGCAATTGTTTTTATAGCACACAATTCAAAAAGTCAGAATTACAAGTTTTTAACTCACTATTCTAACTTTATAACTGGCAATTGCGAGTTTATATCATGCAATTCTGAGAAAAAAGTCAGAATTGTGAGTTTATATCTTGCAATTCTGACTTTATAACTCTATAACTTTTTATTTGCAAGAAAAAATTCTGACCTCACAGTTCTTACTTTATTTCTCGTAATTTTACGTTTATATCATGCAATTCTAAAAAAAACCAGTACGAATTGTGAGTTTATATCTTGCAATTCTGAATTTATAACTCGCAATTGCAAGTTTATTTCACACAATTCTGAAATGCAGAATTACACGTTTTAAACTCACATTTCTGAATATATAACTCACAATTCTAAAAAATTTTATTGCGCAATTCTGAGAAAAATGTCAGAGTTGTGAAATGTTGAGATTTTGCTAAATGAAAAAGGTAGCATATTTATATCCAGTTTTTATTGGTGCACTGTTAAACATCTCACACATTTCTTTCCAACAGAGCTGGATCTCAAACTAAGACAAACCCAGGAAAAAGAATCAATGAAAGAGACTGACACTCAAGAGAGACTGGAGAAACTCATGAAGGAAAAGGATGAGCTAATTGACCTCTCAATGCAGCGTGGGAAAATTATACTGGTGAGCAATGAAACAAAAGTTCAGATTTAACTAGAGTGACCTTACAACTTCTATTTCCTTAAAATGTCCAGGTTTTGGCTTTGTTTGCCTATTGATGTGCTGTCTTAACTCCTCATACATTATATGTATGCATATTTGTATTGCTTTTTTGCAGAGTCCATCTTCTTGCATGCCATGACTGGTAATACCTGCAAACTACTTTTCAGACATAACTTTGAGCAATTTTGAAAACAAAGCCAAAACATGGACCTGAGTCCAAATGTCACGACACATCTAGGAAATCTAGATTTCACGTTAATTATCAGTTAAATTACGGTCTCTTTACAGGTAGGGTTGTATTAATTTCACTGCAATGTTTTACAGGACAAGCAAGCTGAAATTCAGGAGCTGGAGCGGAAAAGACAGGAAGCTGAGACCAGTAGACTAGATGCAGAAAATAGGTATGAAAAAAAATTGTATGCATAAACAATAGACTTTTTGTATGAATAACACTTGCCATGTTTGGTAAAGGCACAGTTCGCCCCAAAAGTGAAACTGTCATTATCGGTTATGCAGCTTCAAGTCATTCCAACCCTGTAATTTTATTTTCCTGTCATGAAACATAAAATGTGATGTTAGGCAGAATGCTTCTTTTTCCATTTGAGGAAAGTACATAATGAATAACACTGTCAGACTAAGATGACAAAGGCGGTCTCCTGTAGGTATAAAGGTAGAAAGAACATAATATATAGGGTGAATTTAAAAGAATGCATTATTTGCTTAGTTCTCATGTTTTTTCATCAGGTTTGAAAAGGAAGCAGCAGCTGTGAACAGTGAATTAAGAGTGAAAGGACTACAGGACGCCTTAGAGAGGGCAGAGGACACCTGCAATGAATTGAAAAAGGTCTGTTAAAAGAAAACCTGTATGTACAGTATATTGGACATTTTTGTCTCTGTGGCATATCAGTGTTTTTACATATCACATTTTTAGGAGTTTGAGGCATTTAAAAAGCACAGCAGTGAACTGCTTGGAAAGGAGAAGGAGTTAAACTGCAAACTTCGCCACATGGTCATCTGAGCCATCCATCCCATTCCATGTGTGTTTCTACCATCATCAAAACCGGCCATAATAGCATAAACCGTTCACTTTCGCACATGGAGTGGTTGTACATAATGAACCAGAAGACAAAGATGAAATGAGGTTTTTCTTAAGAGAATGTCTTCCGCCAGTAGAGGGCAGTTTAAAGTATTTCTGTAAAGGGAAAGGTGAGTTTGATAGGCTAAACTGTGACTTTTATAAATAAAAATTAGCATTTTTAAACTTCCACTGTGGTTTAGTGTCGACTATCACAGGCTCTGTCATGATTATGATAAATTGAAAAATCTCTGATCAGTGTGAGCTTTAAATTCAAGTCAAATATTGCCTTTCAAGAGAATTTTAAAACTAATTTGCACATTTAGACGCATTTGCAGATTTTACTTTTAGATTTTAACTTTTTTTCAGATAATTCAGGTTTTCTGCAGGTTTTTATAAAATGTCTTTTTAAGACCAAGTGAAAAAAAAGGATTTATCATTTAAATGGAACACATTACATCAATATTGTCTCTGAATGTAAATGTCTCATATTAGCAACACTTCAAAGTTTGAAAATACAACTCTCAACCAATCTCTATTACACTTTATGGATTCTTAAATCAAGATATAAAGAAGGAAAATGACAACTTATGTCTTGTTGTATGAGAAATTGATCTAAATGAAGTGACTTTATTATTAAAGTAAACAAACATCTGCCAGTGGACTCAAAAATCAAAAGTTTGGTATCAGTCCAATTTTTAATGTTTTTTAAAGAAGTATTTTCTGCTCATCAAGACTGTGTTTATTTGATTAAAAATGCAGAAAAACAGTAATATTGTGAAATATTATTGCAATTTATAATAGTGGTTTTCTAATTGAATATATTTCAATATATAATTTTTCTCCTGTAATGAAAACGCTTCTACTTTTTTACGCCTTTGTAGTACTTTTATTCAGCAAGGATGTGTTAAATTGATAAAAAGTGATAGTAAAGTCTTATATTGTTAGAAAATATTACTATTTTAAATAAATTCTGTTCTTTTTAACATTTTATTCATCAAAGAATCCTGAAAAAATATCTATAATAAAAAAATATTAACCAACACTGATTATAAATCAGTATATTAGAATGATTTCTGAAGGTAATGATGCTGAAAATTCAGCTTTGCATCCCAAAAATAAATTATATTTTAAAGTACATTAAAATAGACAACTTTTATTTTAAATTGCAATAATATTTCATAATATTACTTGTTTTTCTGTATTTTCTTGTAATTATACTTTATATTGTAATTATACCAATTATAATTATATAACTATATTACACCAAAACTTTTGAACAACAGTGTAATTCAAAAGGAAAACACATTTTCATTCCACATTGACAGATGTTTGTTCATGTTTTAAGCCTGAACTCACTTCATTTTGTTCAATTTCTCAACTTCATGTTCAATTTACGTTTCAGGATTTAATAATATTTAGATATTTCTACAGAAAAACAATGCAACATGCATTTTTTCAGGATACTTTGATAAGTAAAACATTAAAAAGAACAGCATTTATTTAAAATATTTTGTAACAATATACACTACCGTAGTTTAGGGTTAGTACATTTTTTCTTTCTTTGTTTGAAAGAAATGAATACTTTTATTTAGAAGGGTGTGTTAAATTAATAAAAAGTGAAAACATTTCTATTTTTTAAAAAACAATGTTCTTTTTAACATTTGTGACCCTGGATCACAAAACCAGTCATAAGGTAAAATTTTACAAAACTGAGATGTATACAACATATGAAAGCTCAATAAATAAGCTTTCTATTGATGTATGGTTTGTTAGGATAGGACCATATTTGGCTGAGATACATCTATTTGAAAATCTGGAATCTGAGGGTGCAAAAAAAATCAAAATACTGAGAAAATCACCTTTAAAGTTGTCCAAATTAAGTTCTTAACAATGCATATTACTAATCAAAAATTACATTTTGATATATTTATAGTAGGAATTTTACAAAAAATCTTAATGGAACATGATCTTTACTTAATTTCCTAATGATTTTTGGCATAAAAGAAAAATCTATCATTTTGACCCATACAATGTATTTTTGGCTATTGCTACAAATATACCCCAGCGACTTAAGACTGGTTTTGTGGTCCAGGGTCACATTTTCATCAAAGAATCTTGAAAAAACACTGATAATAAATCAGTATATTAGAATGATTTCTGAAGGTAATAATGCTGAAAATTCAGCGTTGCATCACATATAAGTATATTAAAATAGAAAACTTTTATTTTAAATTGCAATAATATTTCATAATATTACTTGTTTTTTTGATCAAATAAATACAACTTTAATAAGCATAAGAAACTTCTTTAAAAACATTAAAATTCTTACTGTTACTATTGACAGATATTTGTGAATGTTGTTAATGTAATTTCTCAGAAAACAAGACTTCATAAGTACAATGTTTAGCTATTTGTACTGGAAAACAATGCAAAATGCAACAATTATTGCCATTTAAAACTTTCCACTCAGATTTTAAGACCTTTTAAGGACTTAATTTGTGTAAGACCTGCAGAAACCTTGTAATTAATTAGACTGTTAAATTTGAAGGGACAGTTCACCTAAAAATTAAATTTAGTCATTATTTACTCACCCTTTTTTGTCCATACAATTAAAACCGATAGGCTCCAAAGGTGTTTGAACTCCGTCGTTCTTTAAAATGAAGTTCTTCAAAAGAAAGAAATGCATTTGCATTATTCCAAGCATTTAATAATGTATAAAAAATCTAATTAAACTGATACAAATCACCTCTATTTGAATGTCCAGTCAGAACTGAATCATCTTGACAGCTCTTTACCGAATGCTCATCCGTATATGCAATAAATGAGACTGTTCTGTATGTAGCCTCGTTCCTGAGAAGATAAAACCATTCAACTGTGTTAGTAAAAGCTCTCAAGCCATATAGCACTTAGAAATGCAATGCTCACCTTCCAGTTCTAGTTCCAGTTCCTTCCAGCACTTTAGGTCATGCATTAGATCACCATGTATTCCTCCGCGCATTGAAATAGCA
The DNA here is from genome assembly GCF_049309525.1 of Garra rufa. NCBI lineage: Eukaryota > Metazoa > Chordata > Actinopteri > Cypriniformes > Cyprinidae > Garra > Garra rufa. The sequence continues at coordinate 44,221,683 of NC_133368.1, read as the reverse complement.
GAATGAAACTGTGTTTCTGTCAGCATGTCTTCTGCATTTACAAATGTACAAGCTTCGGCATAAAATGATAGTATTTTGCTAACCTTTGTAATTTTTGGTGTAGTAATTTTAGTGTCATTCCTGAACTAATTTGTGGGCAAATAACAGGTAGTTTGTGTAACTGTATAGTGGTCATCTGGTCTGCATCTGTATATATGTTTTATAGATTAGAACATCTGGTCGCCTTTTGAGTTCAACTTTACTGATTAAATATTTTAGGATAGGACTATACTAAATTGAGGATAGTCATGTAGCAGAGCCTTTTCTTCTCCAAAAAAAAACTAGAGTCCTTCTAGGGTGTGAACCCAAGAGCTAGCTCAGATCTTTAACCTTTAAGGTTAGGTATGTTAGTCCTTATATCATCCGTATGAGTTTTTAATGGCTGTGAGGTTGCGGTCAAAATGCTGGATTCCTTTGTGTTCTCGTAACTGCACGTCGCCGTTGTCTGTCACCATTTCATGCATCTCATCGAGTTGAGGCAAGTTTGCGTCTGCGCCATAACTGACCAGTGCACCTGCCCTTTGATTGCATTTGACCTGGTCAGCGGTTCATCACCCCATTGCCATGACAATCTTTTTCCTCAGAAGTGCTGCGAATATGGGAATTGCCTTATATGGGAATCACTGGAAAGCCACGAATGACTGTTTCTGTGACCTCTTTTGTTGTAATTCTTTGCAAATACACTGATGTAGAGAGGACTTGACTGTTAAGATCATTTATTTTAGATGACATGTAAAGCATTTGAAGTATAAATAAAAACAAAATGAAAAATACAACTTTTTTTGTAATCGTTTTTTTGTAAACATCCCTGCATTCATTGAATGGCAAATCTTAATTGGTCTAATGGTTGGTTTTGCAGGCACTTCTCTGACTCTTGATGTGTCCAGGTTACATTTTAGTCCAAAATCAAAAGAAAAGAAAAGTCACAACAACTCAAGGCTGGTCTGATGCCAAAGTATTACCAAAAGAGCAAAAATGTGACCCTGGAGCACAAAACCAGTCTGAAGTAGCATGGGTATATCTGTAGCAATAGCCAAAAATACATTGTATGTCTCAATATTATCAATTTTTCTTTTATGCCAAAAATTTAAATTAAAGATAATGTTCCATGAAGATATTATTTACATTTCCTACCATAAATACAGCAAGACTTAATTTTTGATTAGTAATAATCATTGCTAAGAACTTCATTTGGACAACTTTAAAAACTTTTTTTCACCCTTAAGATTTCTGATTTTCAAGTAGTTGTATCTCAGCCACATATTGTTATCCTAACAAACCATACATCAATGGACAGCTTATTTAGTCATTATTAAACTTATTTCAGATAATTTATAAAAAAGCTGACCCTTATGACTGTTTTTGTGGTCGAGGGTCACAAATGGTATTGCAATGCTCTTTATGAGAACCTTTTTTATAAATATGAATAAATAAAGCGTCTAGGTTACGTATGTAACCCTGGTTCCCTGAGGACAGGGAACGAGACGCTGCGCCCTGGTGGACACTATGGGAACTGCCTCCAGCGTGACCGGCTCTGAAGCTCTTATAGAACAACGACAATGAACTTTGACATTGGCTGGCGCCAGCCTATGACATCATCACAAGGCGCCTACCAGTATAAAGGTGCGCTTGTGAATACATCAACCATCTTTTTGTCTGATGGAGACGTAAGTGGGGCCCGAAGCATGGCTACGAGACGCAGCGTCTCGTTCCCTGTCCTTAGGGAACCAGGGTTACATACGTAACCTAGACGTTCCCTTCCGGAGGGAACTCTACGCTGCGTCCTGGTGGACACTATGGGAACGTCTATACCAACGCCGCCATGCTGAGGGATGAGTGATCAACTGACTGATTGAGGAATCAAGAAGGAACATCACTCCCCACTACCAGCGAGAATCGCTTGGGCCGACGTCATGGCTAGCTCGGCTACCCAAGCACGGAACTTCTAGGAGTGGAGGCCTGATTCTTCTAAGCGAGAATAGGCCTAACTACACTCACCGCTACAGAAAGTAGTGAAGCTTATCCCTAAGCCTTCATACTAAGCGGGGGTTCTGAAGAGCGGAGGCTCCAGAAAGACTCTCTAAACGAGAGGAAGCCTGGCAACACTCTGTGCTTGCAACACTCTGCACTAGCAGAGAACGACTCTAAGAGTGGAGGTCTCATGACCTAACTACACTCAACACTGGAGGTGATCAGTGAGGCTCAATAGCCTCAATAGATTTCTCTGACATGGATTTCGCACATTTCCTGAACTGTTTACTCTAGGAATCATCATTCTACTCACGCTTAGAACAAGGTCAGTCTGAAGGACAAAAAGATGGTTGATGTATTCACAAGCGCACCTTTATACTGGTAGGCGCCTTGTGATGATGTCATAGGCTGGCGCCGGCCAATGTCAAAGTTCATTGTCGTTGTTCTATAAGAGCTTCAGAGCCGGTCACGCTGGAGGCAGTTCCCATAGTGTCCACCAGGACGCAGCGTAGAGTTCCCTCCGGAAGGGAACCATATTAACATTTCACACTGCAGTAATATTTCTGTTTTGTGCAAACAGTCACTTACGGAAGTCTGTTTACGCCACTGATTAAAAAACAAAAAAGGTAATTGCGACTTTTTATCCCACAATTCTTGCAGTTTCTGCATTTTTTATTAAGAATTGTGAGATATAAACACGCAATTGCGAGTTATAAAGTCAGAATAGTATAATGCAAAATATAATCTGCCAATTCTGAGTAATGAAGTCAGACTTGTGTGATATAAACTTGCAATTGCAAGTTATAAACTCACAATTCTGAAAAATAAACCATGTGACACTAAAAACTGGAGTAATGGAGTAAACAGTAATTATGAGTTGTAACAATATTATTTAGTTATAAAGTCAGAATTGCGAGATATAAACATGCCAATTCTCAGTAATGAAGTCAGAACTGCGTGATATTAACTTGCAATTGCAAGGTATAAACTCATAATTCTAATAAACTTGCAATTCTAAGAAATAAAGTCAGAATTATGAGATATAAACTCACAATTCTGACTTTTTTTCTAAGAATTGTGAGATATAAATGCACAACTACGAGTTATAAAGTCAGAATTGCGAGCTATAAACTGGCAATCCAAAGAAATAGTCAGTATTGCGTGATATAAACTCGTAATTATGACTTTTTTTTGTTTATATCTCAATTTTTTTTTTTTTTTTTTTTTTGCAGAATTGCAAGTTTATATGTAACATTCAGTCCACTGAGGACAAGTTGAGATACTCAAGTGCCATTTATTATAATCCAAAAGTGACAAGACTTAACTTGTCAAAAAACATGAACTTGACTAGACTTGGCAAAAGACATGAAAACAACTCACCAGCAGAAAGTATAGAGTAACAATACTCAACAAGACACAATGGCAACAAGAGGGCTATAAATATCAAACAAAAAGGGTCACATGACAAACCAACCAATGAGAACATGACACATTGAACAAAGGAACCAATAGCAGAAATACATGAAGATCAAGGGAAATCACATGACAGGAACAAGAAACATGGCTAAATATAAAGTTATAAACTCACAATTCTAAGAAATAAAGTCAGAATTATAAGATATAAACTCATAATTCTGACTTTTTTGCAATTGTGGCTTTTTTTTCTCAAAACTGTGACTTTTTTCTCAGAATTGCGAGTTTATATCACAATTTTAAGAAAAAAGTCAGAATTTCAAAATATAAATTGGCAATCCTTAGAAATTAAGTCAGTATTGCAAGATATAAACTCCAAGTTTTAAACTCACAAATCTGAGGAATAAAGTCAGAATTGAAAAATAAACTCAAAGTTGTGACTTTTTTCTCAGAATTGTATATCACAATTCTGATTTAAGATATAAAGTCAGAATTATAAGATATGAACTCACAATTCAGACTTTTTTACTCAGAACTGTGAGATATAAAAGCACAGTAGTGAGTTATACAGTCAGAATTGCAAGATCTAAACTGGCAATCCTGAGAAATGAAGTTAGAATTGCGTGATATAAACTTGCAATTGCGAGTTATAAACTCACAATACTGAGAAATAAAGTCAGAATTAAGATATAAAGTCTTTTTTCTCAAAATTGTGTTTATATCTCAAAATTGTGACTTTTTTCTCAGAATTGTGAGTTTAACTCAGTCGAGTCGAATTGCAAGATCTAAACTGGCAATTGCGAGTTATAAACTTACAATTCTAAGAAATAAACTCACAATTTTAAGAAATAAAAGTCAGAGTTATGAGATATAAACTCACAATTTTGATTTTTTTTACTCACAGTTGTGAGATATAAAAGTGCAATTGCGAGTTATAAATTTAGAATTGCAAGATCTTTAACTAGCAATCCTGAGAAAAGAAGTCAGAATGCGTGATATAAACTCACAATTCTGAGAATTAAACTTGCAATTCTAAGATATAAAATCAGAATTGAGATATAAAGTCAATTTTTTTCTCAGAATTGTGTTTATATGTCGCAATAAACTTTTTTATTTCTTATTCAGTGGCGGAAACGGGCTTCCATAGCCACTGGCTCTCATTCAAGATGTTTTTTTTATTATTTATTTAAATTTTATTGTATTTAAGTTTTAGATCTGAAAATGTTTCCTGGGCAGCTTTAGCATATTAGCACGATTTCTGAAGAACCATGTGACACTGAAGACTGGATTAATGATGCTGAAAACTCAACTTTGCATCACAGGTATAAATTACATTTTAAAATATTTTAAATATAAAACAGTATTTATACGTTGTAACAATATTACTGTATTTTTTTATTAAATAAATGCATCTTTGGAGAGCAAGACTTCTTTCCATTTCTGTCCTTGTTGCCTCATAACTTCCTTTAATTGTTCAAGCCGCCACTATTTCCGAGTTTCCAACTTGTAATTATGAGTCTGACAAAGATGTGACACTTTTTACTAGTCGGAAACTCATAATTATAGTAATTGCATTTGTGACATAACGTGAACGTAACTTGAATGTTAAGCGTTGTCAGCTGCTTTCAGTTATTTTAGCTGTATAAAAACAGCTTACTTCCATGTTGAAAAGTAAGTTGGATAATGGAGCGTGAATTTCAAACTGAAACATGATGATGCTCGACCACCTCCTAAAATGACAGCTGCCTGAACTTGCATCTCTGGAGTCTGGTAAACTCCCACCACAAATGTCTTCTGGCTCCACCCACAGCTGAAACCATGCCCCAGCAGCTGCACTTTCGCCTAGACTCTCACCTGACCAATCGCTGGGTCATTTCCTCACCTTTGATGCTGATTATTACAGAAACACCATTCCAGTGTGTCGCTGTTCATTCCCACCACAGCTGGGATTTCAGACAATGGAAAGAACAGAGCAGTTACTGTTCGCTGCTGCATGCCTTTACTTGATTTTGTCATTCTTCTGAGAGAAATGCATAATTTGTTGCTGAGCTGCACCTTTAGGATCGCCTTAGTCCTTAGAGGATTGATTGGCCTTACATTTAAGAAAAAAATCTGATCAAATGATAGGTTAGCTTGTTTGGATTTTTTTCAATGATAATTGAAAAAAATATATAATAATATAATATATCTCAACTCACAATTGAGTTGAGTTGAAAAAAGTTGCAATTGTCAGTTTATATCATGCAATTCTGGAAAAAAGTCGCAATTGTGAGTTTAAATGCAATTCACAACTTTTTCTTAGAATTGCATGATATAAACTCGCAATTCTGACTTTGTTTCTCAGAATTGAGATATAAACTCGTAATTGTGAGTTATAAAGTCAGAATTGCATGATACAAACTCACAATTCTGACTTTGTTTCTCAGAATTGAGATATAAACTCGTAATTGTGAGTTATAAAGTCAGAATTGCATGATACAAACTCACAATTCTGACTTTGTTTCTCAGAATTGAGATATAAACTTGCAATTGCAAGTTATAAAGTCAGAATTGTGCGATTTAAACTCACAATTGCGACTTTTTTTTGCATGATATAAACTCAAAGTCAGAATTGTGTGATATAAACTCACAGTTACAAGTTATCAAGTCAGAATTGTGTGATTATAAACTCACAACTGCAAGTTACAAAGTCAGAACTGCGTGATTTAAACTCACAAGTGCAACTTTTTTCCAGAATTGCATGATAAAAACTCACAATTGTGACTTTTTTCAACTCAACTCAATTGTGAGTTGAGATATAAACTCACAGTTCTGACTTTTTCAGAATTGCATTATATAAACTCACAAAGTCAGAATTGTGTGATATAAACTGACAATTGCAAGTTTTTTCATAATTGCATGATATAAACTCACAAAGTCAGAATTGTATGATATAAACTCACAATTGCGACTTTTTTTCAGAATTGCATGATATAAACTCACAATTGCGACTTTTTTTCAGAATTGCATGATATAAACTCACAAGTGCAAGTTATAGTCAGAATTGCAATTAATAGTCAGAATTGCAAGATAAAAACTTTTTTCCCACAAATGTGAGTTTATATCTCGCAATTCAGAATTTTCAGAATTGTGTGATATAAACTCACAATTGCGAGTTATTGCGACTTTTAATCTCACAATTCACAACTTTTTCTTAGAATTGCATGATATAAATGCGCAAATCTGACTTTGTTTCTCAGAATTGAGATATAAACTCGTAATTGTGAGTTATAAAGTCAGAATTGCATGATATAAACTCGCAATTCTGACTTTGTTTTTCAGAATTGAGATATAAACTCTCAATTGCGAGTTATAAAGTCAGAATTGCATGAAACAAACTCACAATTCTGACTTTGTTTCTCAGAATTGAGATATAAACTCGCAATTCTGACTTTGTTTCTCAGAATTTAGATATAAACTTGCAATTGCAAGTTATAAAGTCAGAATTGTGTGATTTAAACTCACAAGTGCGACTTTTTTCCAGAATTGAATGATATAAACTCACAATTGTGACTTTTTTCAACTCAACTCAATTGTACAGTAAGTTGAGATATAAACTCACGGTTCTGACTTTTTCAGAATTGCATGATAGTCGGCGCCTGTGGTCTTGTGAGCAGCGCGCCGCCATATGGCGCCGGTGCGCTCCGGTCGTCCCGTGTTCGAATCCTGGCTCGAAGACCTTTCCCAATCCCGCCCCCCATCTCTCTCCGACTTTGCTTCCTGTCAGTTCTGAATTTTCAGAATTGTGTGATATAAACTCACAATTGCGAGTTATATAATCAGAATTGTGATATAAACTCACAATTCCGAGTTATAAAGTCAGAATTACGTGATATAAATTCACAATTGCGTTTTTTTTTCAGAATGGCAAGATATAAATTAACAATTGCAAGTTATAGTCAGAATTGCAAAATAAAAACTCCTTTCTTCTCACAAATACAAGTTTATATCTCACAATTCAGACTTTTTTCTCGATAAAAATTTGCAATTGCAACTTTTTCCAGAATTGCATGAAATACACAATTGCGAGTTATAAAGTCAGAATTGCGAGTTTATGTCTCACAATTCTGACTTAATAAATCACAATTGTGTGTCGGAAGCCAAGATATAAGCAATACTGATCGCAAGATATATGCAATTTGAGAGAAAAGTCACATTTGCGAGATATAAACTTGCAATTCTGAGAAAAAAAGAGTTTATTTCTCAAAATTGCAAGTTTATGTCTCACAATTCTGACTTTATAACTTACAATTACGAGTCTATATGTCACAGTTCTAAGAAAAAGAATCGCAAGATTGCAACTTGCAATTGCAAGAAAAAAAGTTAGAATTGTGAGATAAAAAGCTGCAATTACCTTTTTTTCTATTAAGTGGCGAAAACGTCTAGGTTACGTAGGTAACCCTCGTTCCCTGAAGGAGGGAACGGAGACGTTACATTGGGATCTTGCTTGAGAGACCAATCATCTCTGAGCCTTATTGAAAAGGCCAATGAAAATTGGCGAGTGGACGTGCGTGCCGACCACACCCCGCACATACGGGGGCATGCCGACTACGCGCACCACTCAGTCAGGCTTTTGCTGAAGAGCCGGGAGAGCCTGGCGTCAGCGCGACGACAGGTCGTGGCAGGGGAATGTAACGTCTCCGTTCCCTCCTTCAGGGAACGAGGGTTACCTACATAACCTAGACACTCCCCTTTCAGTCGAATCACTTTGACGATACATTGGGAACTTAGACCCATGGAAAAGGCCACGAGCCTGGCGCCGCGTTACGCCCTACGCCAAGTGCAGACGTGTCCGCAGGCGGGTACGAGCGTAACCTTCCCAACGCCCTGGGGGCCGAAGTAGGGGACCCCACAGGGATGCCAGATGTACTGAAGCAGGGGTTGGGGGGGCGGAGCACATGAGATATTTTACATGTGGAATGAAATAATCGGTGTATCCAGGAACTAGGGGTACACGAGGAAAACCACGGCCTTGTGGCTGATCGGGGAAAAATACTGAGATATTTTGCCACAACCTGCGGGGCGAAGGAGACCCGGCAGGAGCACAGTCTAGGCTGACTGCGGGGCATGGAAGACCCAGGTTCGCTTCTTAAGGGAACAGCTGGGAAATAGCGCACGGATCCCGAAGGATCCCGTTTGCCTGATGTCTATGTTAAGACACGGGAAGACACGGCCTTTACGCGGAGGTTATAGAACCTGGCGAAGGTATTAGGTGTCGCCCAACCCGCAGCTCTACAGATGTCAGTTAGAGAGGCGCCATGAGCCAACGCGTAGGACGAGGCAACACTCCTTGTGGAGTGGGCTCGCAGTCCTAAGGGGCATGGCTCTCCCTGAAACAAATAAGATAGGGAGATGGCCTCGACCACCCAGTGGGCCAACCTCTGTTTAGAGACAGCATTTCCTTTCTGCTGACCTCCAAAACAGACAAAGAGCTGCTGGCTGCGTCTAAAGGGCCGAGTGCGGTCCACGTATGTACGTAGAGCGCGAACTGGGCACAGTAGCGCAGCGGTTGGGTCTGCCTCCTCCAGGGGCAGAGCTTGCAGGTTCACCACCTGATCGCGGAAAGGCGTGGTGGGAACCTTGGGCACATAACCGGGCCGGGGTCTCAGGATAACGTGAGAATCGCTGGGCCCGAACTCCAGGCACGTTTCGTCGACAGAGAAGGCTTGTAGATCCCCTACCCTCTTGATGGAAGCCAACGCCGTCAGGAGCGCTGTCTTAAGTAACAGATATTTTAGCTCAACTGAGGCGAGAGGGTCACCAAAGGGGCGGAGGCCTCACCATCTGACTCTCCCTCCGATGCAGTGATAGACATCTCGTCCTCTGCAGGAGCACCGAAGGAGACGCTCAGCCCGGCGGGCGGGGAAGCGTACTGCTGCGGGACCTCGACGGGGCCACGCTGAGATAGAGAAGACCGCAGGGCTTTTCGGGCCGGCGGAACATTCTCTACTGTGACCTGGATGTCCCCCCCGGGCCTCCCCGTGGTGGCCGAAAAGCATTGACGACCACCACGACCGGCCGCAGGAGGAAAGCGGGGGGAGCCGGCTCGCGAACGAGCGGCGGGACTTCAGCGTGGCCATGGACATGCTCTCACAATGCGGGCATGATCCATCCATGAACGCTGCCTGAGCGTGCTCAAAGCCCAGGCACGTGAGGCAGCGTTCATGTCCGTCCGCAGGGGTGAGGAAACTACCACACCCAGAAACGCACGGCCGAAGAGCCATTCTGAAAAGAACGTCTGATCGGCCGCGAGAAATTGCTCTTTTGTGATCCTGGATTGCCCAGGGAGGAACCGCGGGGCAACCGTGTACTCGCCGGGGCTGCTCGCTGGATGCAAAAGAGGCTTTATAGCCGTGAAAACGGCTGCCCGCGGGACCTCGCCGGTGGCCGCCAATAAAGCTCTTTTGTGAAGTTTCACTCTTTTAGTCTTGGCAGCACACCGGCGGGAGGGAGCATGAACTCTCGAAGAACTCTGGATTTTAATCTCTCTCTGTAGTAGAGGCGTTAAGGCTCGAACCATTGGCTCTGAAAGCAAAAGTCTGACTGAGTGGTGCGCGCCGCCATCTTATATACCCGTATGTGCGTATATATTAATTACATTGACTAAAAACACAAAAGACACCAGTAAAAGTAAAAATTACTAAAATCAATGAATATGACATGTTGATATTGACTAAACTGAAAGAATATTTCTGCCAAAAGGCAAAAACTAAGTGACATTGTAAAACTGTCTAAATTAAAGGGCTCTTTTATATAGGAGAACATCTGAAGAGAAAGAAACTTCCGCTCTCCATTCAATCTCGTTGCTGTTGAGATAATAAAGAGATTTCATTTCAGATTTCTTATTCCTATACATCCACATTTTTGTAATATAAGCCTTTTTTAAGGTTCATAATAGGTGGCATTGAGAAGGTAAAATGTGCCGTTGCAGAAACAAAGCATTCCAGAGTGTCAGTCATAGCCTGCAGAGACTGAAACTGAAATCCCTGTCACCCACAGCACAGCTGAAGAAAAGAGCCTCGGCTTCTGGACATGCAAACACTTGTACCATACTTGCACTTCGGTCACAGGTCACATACGCTCACACCCGGGTCAGAAACTAACCGGGACTCAGGGGTGAAATGCCACCAAAAGTGATAAAAATGCCCCAGATATATAAACTGAGGAAACAGTGCTTGAGGCCATGCATTTTTTTAATTTGTTTGAAAGAAATACTTTAAATACTTTTACTTTTATCCAGTAAAGACACAATAAATTGATCAAAAGTGACAGTAAAGACATTTATAATGTTACAAAATATTCAATTTCAACTAAATGCTGTTCTTTAGAACTTGATTATGTTTCCTGAGTAGCAAATCAGAATATTAGAATGATTTCTGAAGGATCATGTGACTCTGAAAAATGGATTAATGATGCTGAAAATTCAGCATTGCATCACAGAAATAAATTACATTTGAAAATATATTCAAATAGAGAACAACATTGCAAATCTTACTGTTCAAAAACTTTTGACTGGTAGTGTATAATGAATCAAAAATGTATGAGATTAAAACAAATTGGATTAATTGATGATTAATATATAAAAATGGCTATTGCGTATTTAAAATATTCAGTTTTTCAGAAATCCTACCTGTTGTTTGTGTATGACTGAAATAAATTACATTTAAGAAATTTTTCAAATAGAGAACATCTTTTTTAATTTGTAATAATATTTCACAGTATTACAGATTTTTATCGATTTTTAATAAATGCAGCCTTGTTGAACAAAAATAGACTTCTTTAAAAATCCAATTGAACTCAAACTTTTAGAAGAAAAACAGCAGTGTATATGCCAGATTATTATGCAAACACCTCAGTATTTTACTGTTTTTGCTGTACTTTGAATCAAATAAATGCAGGCTTGGTGAGCAGATAATACTTCTTTAAAAAACATTGCAAATCTTACTGTTCAAAAACTTTTGACTGGTAGTGTATAATGAATCAAAAACGTACGAGATTAAAACAAGTTGATTTAATTGATGATTAATATATAAAAATGGCTATTGCATATTCAAAACATTCAGAAATCCTACCTGTTTTGTTTGTGTATGACTGAAATAAATTAAAATTTAAAATATATTCAAATAGAGAACAGCTATTTTAAATTGTAATAATATTTCATAATATTACAGATTTTTATCTAAATAAATGTAGCCTTGTTAAGCAAAATAGACTTTTTTTAAAAATTCAATTGGCCTCAAACTTTTGTATATACTGTACCAGATTTTTATTCAAACACCTCAGTATTTCTTTCAGAACAGCAGGGATGATCTCACTTCACATTGTGGTCGTATTTTAGGCCAGTGCAACACCCTGATGACCAGGACGGAGGAACGAGACAATGCTAAAGAAAAGACTAGATAAGGTCAGGCCCTCTGATCACCATGACAACAACCATAGCATCTTGTGGAATGTCTGAAGAAAGACTAAAGACTTGTAAAACTAACTCCACCCATATTCCTCTTTGTTTGCCTCGTCTCGTATATCTTAAGTCTGTCTTACGGCATAAAAGCCCAAACCAGGAGTAGTAGATCAGCAGAATAGTTTTGTCAGTATCTCTACATCCACATATTTTTTTCAAATTCACTTCACACTGACAGTTTATAATGAACTATTCTGGTCCAAAAAGCAACAAAATCATAAAAGTAATCCATATTTAGACTTCTGAAGTTCTCTGATTCTGCAATTCAGTTTAATTAAAAGCAGTTTTGGATGACAATGTTCCTTTGTGCATCAGTTATGCCTTTAATGAACTGAATCTGATATTTAGGCTCAAATGGAAGATTTATGTATTTAAGGGGAGACACTGCAGGCAAAAACAGTTTTTTTCATGCACCTGTCAAGTTTGAGATTTTGGGCTTATGGTGTTTCATAAAGTGTTTTTTCAGACTAGTGGAAAGAAAACACCCAAAAGACACTGTTAAGTGTTTCTTTTATAGCACTTTATCTATTTGTGTCAATAGATTTCAATTACAATCCATATTTTTAAATGCTATTTTCTCAAAATGAGTTTTTTCTCCTACACTGAGCCATAAATCTCCACTTCAGTAGTACTTACACACACCAAACTTTACATTTTTATTCCTGTCTTTATCCTGAATGATTTTTACAGAGGGATTTGTTCATATATAATTTGCTTGATTTTATGCAACATTTTATTCCCCCAAAAATGGTTAAAAATACATTGTCTGTTTTTCCTGAATTATGGAGTGACAAAATGAGATAACCAAAAGGAGATAAAGAGGTTTATAGTGTTAAAAAAGATTTCTATTCCAGATAAATGCTGTTCTTCTGAACTTTCTATTCATCTAAGAAACCTGAAAAAAAATCTACTCAGCTGTTTTCAACATAATAATAATACATGTTTTTTGAGCAGCAAATCAGAATATTAGAATGATATCTGAAAGATCATGTGACTGGAGTAATGATGCTAAAAATCCAGCTTTGAAATCAGAGGAATAAATTACATTTTAAAATATATTCAAATAGAAAACAATTATTTTAAATAGTAAAAATATTTCAAAGTTGTACTTTTTTCCCTGTACTTCAGATCAAATAAATGCATGCTTGACGAGCAGAAGGGACTTCTTTAAAAAACATTGCAAATCTTACTGTTCAAAAACTTTTGACTGGTAGTGTATAATGAATCAAAAACGTATGAGATTAAAACAAATTGGATTAATTGATGATAAATATATAAAAATGGCTATTGCATATTTAAAACATTGAGTTTTTCAGAAATCCGACCTGTTTTGTTTGTGTATGACTGACAACTATGCATCAGTTTAAGTTTATATTATGTTAAAACTGTGGAGTCAATCTTAAATTTAGGCCTAAATATCTTTTGAGTGTGGATTTTTTAATGTAACAATTGGAAAAGGTACATGAGACACAACTATAGTGCTTACTGCACTATGCTTTTAGCTTCACTCTCTCTGCAGTCTTGAGGGGAGACATGCAATACTACTAAAGAGTTCGGTGGGTCCTCCTCCCCTTAAAAGTGGGAGGGAAATGGGCCGTGACAGTCACAGACACAGCCTGAGGACGCCGTCTACTTCTGTTGACTCGGGCAGAAGCGAACTTCACTTCAGAGCCTGCTTCACTCGCTCACACGTCACCTGAGGAACGCTGAGCTGCACACCTGCGCTGCTCGCTTTTGGCAAGAGGCTTTGCTGCCAAAGGTGAGTCACTTTTCAAAATCTAATAAAAATATGAGCTTTTCTTTTATTGCTGTCTTTAAGCTTGCATTTTAGTTGGCTAATAAAGTCTATAGGGAAGGTAATGTACACTATAATGTACAGGTTTGTAAAAAGAAAAAAAATATTATCAGTATGTGGTTTCATGTGCCTTTGGAAATTGTTAATGGTTTATTTATTCATGTTTGAGAAGAAATGCACTAATTAACAAAGAAAATAAGAAAAAGTGTTTTGCATCAAGAAAATGAGAAAAATTAGATTAAAGCAATGCATTTTTACATTTGCATTATTATAAATGTTTTGTAATGTATTAAATGTTATGTATTGAAAGTAAAGGAAATCACAGTAAAATTATGCAACAAATACTTTTAATTTTCTGTAAATACTTTTTTTACAGTTTTTTCATTGTATTTTTTTATATATATATACACAATCAATGGCCTTAAAATAAGCTTCATGCAAAATATAAGTCTTATTTTTGGCAAGAAATGTGATCTTGCAGAAAAAGAAGACGTGTTTGCATTGCATTCATGATATTCAAGCATTGCTTCCTCCAACATTTTTAAAAAATGTGTATTATTATAAATGGTTTTGCAAAGTATTAAAGTAAAGAAAATCATACAATCAATGGCCTTAGAAGAATCTTAATTCTCTTCATGCAAAACCTTGATTTTGGGGTGAAATGTGATCTGGACATGTTCAAGTTTCTAATAATATACTAATATATTATGATTTTTGCAGGAGTGGCAGTCATGGCTCAGACGTTGAGCTGGTCTCTGTTGTGTTTTGGTTTGCTGAGTGTTTGGGCTCAAGATTTCTATGAGGAAAAAACCGGGCCAACAAGAGTTAAGACTAGAGGACAGAAACATGATGGTCAATGTAAGACATCTCTTTGTTAATACCTGACATTATGATTGCATTCAAGTGAAATAATCGATAGTATTGTAGGTACTTTACTCAACTTTCTTGATCTAATTAATTGCCAGTGGATAAAATTAAGTTACGTCCTACATGTTTTCTTATTGCATATCCTGTTTCATTTGGATGTGTCACATTATGAAGCTAAAATGGGTTGCAAATGCATTTCATGTTGACTTTAACCTCTTAAATGTGGTCGTTCTTGACACCTAATGAAGATATTCAGCACTCTTCTTACTATGTACAGTTGAAGTCAAAAGTTAACATACACCTTGCGAATCTACAAAATGTTAATTATTTGACCAAAATAAGAGGGATCATACAAAATGCATGTTATTTTTTTATTTAGTACTGACCTAAATAAGATATTTCGCATAAAAGATGTTTACATATAGTCCACAAAAAAATAGTTGAATTTATAAAAATGACCCTGTTCAAAAGTTTACATACACTTGATTCTTAATACTGTGTTGTTACCTGAATGATCCACAGCTGTGTTTTTTGTTTAGTGATCGTTGTTCATGAATCTCTTGTTTGCCCTGAACAGTTAAACTGACTGCTGTTCTTCAGGTCCCACAAATTCTTTGGTTTTTCAGCATTTTGGTGTATTTGAACCATTTCCAACAATGACTGTATGATTTTGAGATCCATCTTTTCACACTGAGGACAACTGAGGGACTCATATGCAACTATTACAGAAGGTTTAAATGCTCACTGATGCTTCAGAAGGAAACACGATGCATTAAGAGCCAGGGGGTGAAAACTTTTGAATTTGAAGTCGGTAAATTTAACTTATTTTGTCTTCTGGGGAACATGAAAGTATCTTCTGTAGTTTTTGAAGAGCAGTACTAAATGGAAAAAATATGATATTTAGGCAAAATAAGAAAAATGTACACATCTTCATTCTGTACAAAAGTTTTCACCCTCAGCTCTTAATTTTCCTTCTGGAGCATTTGAACCTTCTGTAATAGTTGCATATGAGCCCTTCAGTTGTCCTCAGTGTGAAAAGATGGTTCTCAAAATCATACAGTCATTGTTGGAAACGGTTCAAATACACAAATATGCTGAAAAACCAAAGAATTTGTGGGACCTGAAGGATTTTTCTGAAGAACAGCGGGCAGTTTAACTAACAAAGGACTCATGAACAACTATCACTAAACAAAAAACACAGCTGTGGATCATTCGGGTAACAACACAGTGTTAGGAATCAAGTGTATGTAAACCTTTGAACAGAGTTATTAACTATTATTTTCTCTTGTGGACTATATGTAAACGTCCTTTATGTGAGATATCTTATTCAGGTCGGTACTAAATAAAATATAACATGCATTTTGTATGATCCCTCTTTTTTGGTCAAATAATTAACATTTTGTAGATTCTGCAAAGTGTATGTAAACTTTTGACCTCAACTGTATGTGTTATAAACTCATAGGTCACCATCTCATGCTGTCTAAGAAACATAAAGTTAGTTTTATGCCTTAAAACGTGCAATGTCATGTTAGGACATACTAGACATTCTAGCAGCATATTTAAAGGCCGTCTAGGAGGAGGATGTGTCTGGATGTAGTGATTTTGGAGCCCTGAGGCATTCAGTTCTTCTAACATGAACATGATTTATTCAAATCTGTATAAGACCCAGTAGGCCATGTCTTGTCACCGGTGACATGAAGACTGATGAGCTGCTGTGTTGAAAGTAAGATCAGATGACAGATTGCATTGCTTCTTTAATCTAAAAGGGATCATTGGGAGACTTAGTGGATTAAGAAAACATTGACATTTTCTGAAACATTCTGGAATAATGTATACTTTTAAAAGAAAAGTAGACAGATAAAAAGCAAGATAGATGGCAGGGTGCAGCACTATTGAGAATTTAATTTTCCTTTTAAACCCCAAATTGAATTGAGGTTGTAAATAGTATGCAGAACTGGAATTTAATGAAGTATTAAAAATGAAATGACATGCAAAGAAATGCATATTACTGCTGTCAGTCAAGTTTTTAATTGTTTTTAATTAATTTAGCTGTCAGTACTTTAATACACTTTTAAAATAAATTAACTTTTACTTAACAATTATCTAATTTACTCAATATTTTATAAAATATTATACATCAAATTTAGTCAATATATCTAATATGTTAAAAATGTTCTAAATATATTAGTGCTGTCAAATCGATTAATCACGATTAATCGCATCCAAAATATTTTTTTAACATAATATTTGTATGTATATATATATATATATATATATATATATATATATACATACACCAACATACATATATTTATTTATATATAAATATATATTACATATATTTCCTAACTGGGTGTATTTATATATAGACACAGTACAAACACATAGTTTATATATTATCTATTACACAAGAAACACACACACATATTATTTTATTCTATTCTATTCTAGACTATTATATTCTTATTCTATTAATTAATTATTTTAATAAATAAACTTTTAATTTATAGAACATAATAGAACACTTTTAATTGCCCACAATGATCTAATTTACTAATATTACAAAATATTATATAATATACTTTATCTAACATTAAATATATGCAATGTATCTAATTTACTCAATATTTTATAAAATATTATATATTTATATATCAATTTTGATTATATTGTATATTCATTTTAATATTTATTTTATAAATCTGCAAACAATGTGAAAACATTTTGTGGTTTTAATAGCTGTATTAATTGATGACAATTTTAAACCTACAGTTGAATCATTTTGTACATATTAGTGAAAAAATAAATGAATAATTAGTCCAAATTAATAATGTATTTATTTATGTTTTGTCACAAAACATATAGTAGACTAATGAATTTCCTTTGTTGTTTGACTGTGTTGAATTTCTTCGAATTGCAACTCAGTAAAATCGTGTCTATCCAAAATAAAAAGAAGTCTGAATATTAATATTCTGAAGATAAAATTCCGATCTTTTTTATCTGAAGATAAAATTCAGTTCTAATCATTTTAACGCTGCTCTTCCCTTTTTTCCCCTTGCTGTGGCCTCAGCCATCTTGGATGAAGACTGTGGACTAGAGTTGGCCTTCCTGCTGGACAGCTCTGAGACAGCCAAAGACAACCACCAGCAGGAGAAAAAGTTCACTATGGACATTATAGAAGGCCTCCAGAGCATCCGCTTGGACACCGGTCGCAAACTCAGCTGGAGAGCGGCCCTACTTCAGTACAGCAGCCACGTTATTATCGAACAGACCCTCAAACAGTGGAAAGGCTCAGAGAACTTTAGGAGCAGCATCATGCCGATGGCCTACATCGGGCATGGCACTTACACCACATACGCCATCACCAACATGACCAAGATATTTGTGGAAGAATCAACCCCAGAAAGCATCAAGATCGCTCTGCTTCTCACAGATGGGACTTTTCATCCCAGAAACCCTGATATCTTCTCTGCTATGGCTGATGCAAAGAACCAGGGAGTGAAGGTCTTCACGATCGGCA
Source organism: Garra rufa (assembly GCF_049309525.1). NCBI lineage: Eukaryota > Metazoa > Chordata > Actinopteri > Cypriniformes > Cyprinidae > Garra > Garra rufa. The sequence goes on along the minus strand of NC_133368.1, from coordinate 44,203,578 downwards.
TCACTCGTAGCGCCAATGACCCGGCCAACACGGCAAACCTGAGACTGCTGGCCAGTACACCAGCCTCCAAATTCCTCTATAACCTACAGGACACGAACGTCATGGAAAAAGTCATAACTCAGATTGTAAGTATGATGTCTCCAATCACTCATTCTGTCCTCACACTGTATGAACAGGCAGGCCCACATACAATTCGCCACAGATTTTCATAGAATTGCTTAAATTCTACTCATTTTTGTAGCTTCAGCTACCAATAAGAGTATATTCAGCTTCATTTATTACTGTTTAATATGTTCAAATCCATTCCCCAGATTTTTTTTTTCTATGAGTGCAGGAATCGCAAAAAGCTTCCAGATTATGTCTGGGCTTGTTCAAGCGTAAACGTTATAAGCTACTAACACTATTCCAGTTGAGACTACATAGAGCTTATTTTACATGTTTGGGTATCTACAGGTATCAATAATAGGCCTACATACAAGCTTGAAAATGATTCTTGATGTTGATGGGTGCAGAGAGTTCATTCAGAGGATCTGTTTAACTGATTCAAGCAGTAGCTAACTCCAAAGTCTTTCTTTTTCTTTTTTTGCACTGGTTATTGGTTGAACTGTATGTGTTTGATTCACTAAAAAGAACCAGTTCAAAAGAGTCATCAGTACTGGAATCAGCTGCACCAGTGAATGTTTCATTCAAATGACCGACTTTTTTTACCAGTTCAAAAAAGTCACTGATTTAAACATTTGAATCTTTTTGAATGATTCATTTAAAAAAAACGAGTCGACTCATAAGAGTTATTTAATGTGATGCATCCTTTTGATTTGCTAATCCAGTGAGTTCTTTAAGATGATCTCTCAGACTGATTCAAATGTCTGAATCTTTTTTGGACATTTTTTTTTAAAGAAATTCGACTCATAAGAGTTATTTGTTGCACTGTATGCTTTAAATTCGCTAAGAATCAAAAAACCAATTCAAAAGAGCTATCTTGAAATAGGGATGCACTATAATATAGTGAACTTAATGTAGGATGTTGCCAATTATTTCAAATTCACACTCAAGACTCAGTTCTTATATTCTAAGATTGACTAACTTTTTCTGTTAATTTTATCTCTTTTTACATTATTATCACTATATTCCATCACTGAACATAATTGTAAATTGATGAAAGATCTAGTGAGTTCATTAAGATGATCTCTCAGACTGATTCACACATCTGAATTTTTTTGTGAATGATTCATTTAAAGAAACGAGTCAACTCATGAGAGTTATTTGTTGTGCTGTATGTTTTTGATTCACTAAGAATCAAAGAACTGATTCAAAAGAGTCATTCTTATAGAATCGGGCTGCACTACAATATGGCAAACTTAATGTAAAATGTTCAAATTCACACTCTTGACTCAGTTCTTAAATTCTAAATTTTCTAAATTAAATTCTACTGTTTTTGTTAGTTTTATCACCTTATAGATTTTTATTATTGTATTCCATCACTGAACGTAATTGTAACTTGATGAAAGATCCAGTGAATTTATTAATACGATCCCTCAGACTGATTCAAACATCTGAATCAGTTTGAATGATTCATTTAAAGAAATGAGCCGACTCATAAGAGCTATGAATCAAAGAACTGATTCAAAAGAGTCATTCTTATAGAATCGGGCTGCACTACAATATGGCAAACTTAATGTAGAATGTTCAAATTCACTCGTGACTTCAGTTCTTAAATTCTAAAATTAACTGTTATATACTGTTTTTGTTAGTTTTATCTCCTTTTACATTTGTATTATTGTATTCCATCACTGAATGAAATACTAACTTAATGAAATATCCAGTGAGTTCATTATTACGATCCCTCAGACTGATTCAAACATCTGAATGATTCATTTAAAGAAACGAGTCGACTCGAATCATAAGAGTTATTTGTTGTGCTGCATGTTTTTGATTCATAAAGAATCAAAGAACTGATTCAAAAGAGTCATTCTCTTGGAATTATGTCATGCACCCAGCAATGACAACTCAATAGTTGTATTTTCTATGGCTATGTACCACATTATTTTGTGGTACATAGCCTTTTTCTTAGCTAGTTGTTCAGGCTAGAAGATGTGTTAAACCAGTTTAAAGCAGATGAGACCAGCTAACCACATTTGACGCTGTATTTGATAAGAATATGGCCATGCAGAAGATAAAATAATTATGCGCAGACACCTAACGATTAGCCTTTCTACACTTTATTTACTGTAATTAGCGTAAACACGTACTGTTGTGGCTTCTCTGACATGCATCTGGGTTTATAAATTCTATAACTCTGTGTTGTCATTCCTGCTGTTAAACTGATATGTTCATTAAAGCAGGTTTAATTTTTCCCATTTGTGCAGAAACACTTTGATATGATTTCAATGTACAGCAAGACTAGGCATGTTAAATAACACTGTTTCCTTTAATCACATTTGTTGCTCTGGGAGATTTGTATAATGTATAGCCTGATATTAACTGTTCATACTGTTTACCCAAACTGCACACATGAAAGGCTTGCCAAAGAGCAATTATAGTATAGCAGCTAAAATTTGGACGGAATCTAATTTTCATGTTGTTACATCTCTACACAGGCTCAGCTGGCAAACGATGGGGTAAGTAAATAATACTTTGCTTTTCTTGGTAATGTTTATTACTGCAGATGAAAGAGTGAGATTCCCAATAAATGAACTGATTTGAAAAATGATTCTCTTTACTTTGTATTTAGTGTCCTCTGTCCCCGAAGTGTGCTTGCGAGAAGGGCGAGAGAGGACCCAGTGGCCCGGCTGTAAGTATTTTCACTTCAACATGGGACGGTGTTTCCACGCAAGCCCACAGGCGCATTTTTCTCCTCTTTTTTCTATTCCTAAGAGGTACAGATTCCTTTGAGGAATGTCAACAGTGGGAAGAGACAGGCATGATTCTGACATTTTGGATAACTGCTTTGCTTTGTAAAAGTCAGGATAATTATCGTCTTTGTCAGGACCCCTCAGCACTACCTTGGGGAAAACACAAAATAAGATTCCTAACAAGAAATCTCCTTCATGTTCAGACTGTTGAAAGTGAAGAGAGTGTAATTGCATGTTTTGGCTGAAAACCTCGACTTTCAAACACTTACGGGTCCAAAATTAACATTTTGCCACACCTGCCAATGATGGTTTAATAGCTTTAGTAATATATACAGTCAAGCCTGAAATTATTCATACCCCTAGCAAATTCTGACTTAAAGTTACTTTTATTTAACCAACAAGTTTTTGTTTTTTTTCACGGAAATGACACAGGCTTCTCCCAAAGATAATACGACGATGTACAAGAGGCATCATTGTGTAAAAAATATTACTCATGTTTTATTTACATTTGAACAAAAAGTGGCATGTCCAAAATTATTCATACCCGTCTCAATAATCAATTGAAAAGCCTTTATTGGCTATTACAGCAGTCAAACACTTCCTATAATTGCTGACCAGCTTTTTGCATGTCTCCACTGGTATTTTTGCCCATTCATCTTTGCACAGTAGCCACTGGAACTTCAAAACCTTTAGATACATTTACATTAAGTTGATTAAACAGCTGTTCCCAATGAATCAGGGTAATTAGGATGCTTTAGAACAGCTTGGACTATTTGAAATGGTATAGAACTTAAGATTTTCCTATAGACTGTGACAGTTTGCAAAGGGTATGAATAATTTTGGACATGCCACTTTTTGTTCAAATGTAAATAAAAGCTGAGAAATATATTTTTTCCACAATGATACCTCTTACATCGTACATCGTCTTATAATCTTTTGGGAAAAGCCTGTGTCATTTCCGACCAAAAAAACGTTCTGGTTGAAAAAAGTAACTTGAAGTTAGAATTTGCCAGGGGTATGAATCATTTCTGGCTTGACTGTATATTTTTGTCTCTATAACTGCAAATATTTCGTATCTTTTCCTTGCATTTTTGAGACACATAATGCATTCCGTTATGTCACTTAGATCAAATAGATACACTGAACAAGTTCAAACTGACTTAACATGGTTTATAAAACTAACCTGTTGTGTGTAGATCATGTTAGAGTCAGTTACTCGTTGATAGACGCCTAACCATCATTATCCAGGTGCTTTCACCTTTTTGGGATTCCATACATTCTCATGACTATAAATTACAGGCCTCAGGAATTGCTCTCATTAGTTTCATGTTCTCCGGCCTGCACCTTTAGTGCTGACCAGGTGCCGAGTAAACGCATATAATAACTTGAACTGGTTAAAAAACAATTCACTTGATATTTCACTTATTTTTTAACTAAAATTGCAGTATTTAGCAGACAATTTTGTCAGATTTAGCTAACTTCTGGGAATAATATTTACAAATTTGTCTCCAAATAGTAGCTAGGTTAAAAACATAAGCCAGTGTTGGATTTGTTAACTAAAAGTAAAATAAAATAATAATAGTAGTTGAAATAAAGTCTAAATGATCAAATAAAATCTAAATATTAGATGAAAAATAAAAAAATAATAATTGAGAAATAGCAGAAATATATATTTTTTTTAAGCTGAAGTACTACAAAAAAAGCTAAAATAAAAATAGATTAAGGCTAAGAAATGTAAATACATTTAAATGTATAAAAATTGCAAAAGCAGACAAAATGACTAAAACTTTAAAATTTCAAAAAATCTAAACTAACCTAAACCTAAACTGAAATTAAAATGACAATGGAAAATATAATAATAAAAGTATTTATTTAAATATATACATAAATATTTATGAAATATTAATTATTAATAATAATAATAATAATAATAATAAAAAGTTACAATTATAAAATAAAATCTAAATAGTAGATTAAAATTAAAAAAATTAAAAATGTCAAAAAACTGACAAATGACAATAAGATTATAAAAAATAATTAAAAAAAAGATAATAAAAAAATTATAGTAGATGAAAAATACAATGAAAAATACAAAATACAATAATACAAATAAATACTTGAAGTATTTAGCTGAAGTACTAATTTGATCCTAAATAGAAATACATAAAAAAGGAATAAAAATGACACATAAAACTAAATTTAAAATGACAATGGAAAATATAATAATTAAGAAGATTTAAAATATTATCAAATATTAAAATAGTATATTATATATGCATTATATATAAATAATGCTAAAATAACACTGGCATACAAAACTTAAAAAAAAATTGAAATAATAATAATAATAATAATAATAATAATAATAATAATAATAATAATAATTAAAACCAAGTTGAAATTATAAAATAAAATGTAAATAGCAGAAATTGTTACCTTTAAGAAAAAATACAAATAAATGAATGCTAAATTGAAATACATAAAAAAATAAGAAAAAAGTACATAAAATGACTAACACTTAAAAATGATGAAAACTAAAATTAAAATAACAGTGGGAAATATAATAATATAAGATTATTCAAAATATTCTTGAATATTAAAATAGTATATAAATAATGCTAAAATAACACTCACATAAAAAAACTGATCTGAAAAATTAATAATAATAATAATTGAAATAAAGTTACAATTATAAAATAACATTTAAATAGTAGATTTAAAATATTTAAAAATTAAACAAAAATTCTTGCCTTGGAAAATAACGGAAATAAACACTTTTAAGCTGAAATGCTAAAAATAAAAATGAATGAAAGCTAAAATTACAAAAGAATTACAAAAAACAATTAATGACAAATGCACATAAGGGACCAACTTAAAAATGATGAAATATAAAATTAAAATGACAAATGGAAAATATAATAATAAAAGCTGATTCAAACTATTCTTAAATATTAAAATACTATTTAAATAATGCTAAAATAACACTCACATTAAAAAAAACTTGCCAAACTCTTATGTGTCCTCTATGTAAATTGAAAAAAAAAAAAAAAAAAGATAATCTGAAGTATGTTGTTAATCAAACAGTTTCATAGTATTTTTTGTCTATATATGAAAGTCAATGGAACCTGAAACAATTTGCTTACCAAAATATCTTCTTTTGTGTTTCACAGAAAAACAAAATGCATTTTGTGCAAATGTCTTTGGGGTGTACTATCTCTTTAAGTGCATGCAGTGAATTTTGATTGGTTAGTTCTTTGTGTCTAATAAACACATGAGACATATGAGGTCATAAATTTTTCACTCATTAAGCAAACTGTTTGGGTGGAGTTGACACTGCTGCTCACTTTCTCTAATTTCCCCTGCAGGGAAAGAAGGGTCGCCCAGGTGAGGACGGAACCCCTGGGGCCAAAGGTCAAAAGGTCAGTATTTTGTCTTTATGTCTGCTATCTATCTGTCATTCTCTCTAGCATGTGCTTGCTTTTGTGAATGCACGTGGGAAATGTGATGAGGAAGCTTATGGTTAGTTAGACTGTTGTATTCTAAAACCTTTTTTCAATCACACTTGTTTTATTCTCTTTTTAGGGTGAGTCCGGTTTAAGTGGACTTCCTGGTCGTGAGGGAACAGAGGTGAGTGGCTGATCGGTTGGACAACAATTTACTATTTAATCTTGATTTAATGATCTTTTGATAAGCTATTTGGGTAATTTGAATCAAGTATGTACAAAAACAAAGAAAAAATGGTCTTCTAAACTTCAAATGTCAGGTGGTGTAATGATCAAGAAAATAGTAATCAGATATTGTACAAAACTTAAACATTTCCAAAGAATTTTGTTCAATTATTGTGAACAATATTTTATTGTACATATATTTACATGTATATATTTATTTTACATTTATTTAATGTGTATATACATATAAGACATATAAATATTTTTTATTAATTATTCAAGTAATTATTTGCAAATGTGAACTACCCATTTGTACTAATTATCAATTATTAAATATAAAATATTTAAAAAAAAATTTTACAACAAAACTGCTTTACTCTAACATTAATGAACTATTAAATCAAATAAAATAAATTAAATTATATAATTAAAAATTTCTAATAGTTGATGAAAATTTCTAAAATTAAAAAATATTATAAAAAAATACTTATAAAAAACTTAATACAAATAAATGTATAAAATGACAAAAGCACACAAAATGGCTAAAACTTAAAAATGTTGAAAAACCCTAAACTAAACTAAAATTAAAATGACAATGGAAAATGTAATTTAATTATGTTTTTAAGATAATTTAAAATATTTATGAAATATTAATTATTAATAATAATTGAAAAAAGTTTAAATCATAAAATAAAATTTAAATAGTAGAGGAAAATTTAAAAAAAAAAAGTAACTTACAAATGTCCACTAAAATTTTAATGGTAACGGAAAATATAATAATAAAAGATCATTTAAAATGAAATGATAAAATAAATTAAATGATATAATTTAAAAATATTATTAGTAGATGTAAATTTCTTAAAAATGTAAAAAAAGTACAAATAAATACGTTTAAGCTAAAGTACTAAAATAAAACTGAAATTAAAATTATTTGATATTAAATAGAAATATACTAATAAAGATCATTTAAAATATGATTAAATATTAAAATATTAAAATAGTATATTATATATGCATTATATAAAAATGATGCTAAAATAACACTGACATACAAAAGAATTGAAAAAAAAAAGATTAAAATAAAGTTGAAATTTAAAATATAATGTAAATAGCAGATGAAACATTTGTAAAAAATGAAACAAAAATTGTTGCCTTGGCAAATAACAGAAATAAGAAATAAATTAATAAATTAATTTTTTAATCCGAGATTGTTTTTTACAATCTCCAAAAAGTAACACCACCTAGAAATTTTTGACTTTAAGCCTTTAAAAAAAACATTACAATTATTTCACAAATTGAAAAGTTTTGTCAAGTATGTATTGTATGTATGAGCTGCATTTGATGTATTTTCAAAATAATTTAATATATCCAGACAATAGCTTAGTGTCACATTGTTGACCAATATGCAAGAATAAATGTAAAAAATATTTAAAAAAAATAATAAAAATTTAAAATAATAAATAACGTCTTCCTGTTTTGTTCTCAGGGGAAACCAGGCTACCAAGGAGAGAAGGTACTGAACCCCTGCATATATTCATAATATATTTTCTGTTAAAGTACACAGTCATATGAGATTGATCTTTTGATCTTTTCTGATTGTCTACAGGGTGAAAGAGGAGAATGCGGCACTCCAGGAATCAAAGGAGACCGGGTGCGTAAACTTTCAGACGTTACAGTATTCTGGCCACCCCTCCAAGATGTACTGAACACCGTAATACAGTATATCTATCAAATGCTCAATTTGTTTATAATGTATCATCTGATAGGGTCCTGAAGGTCCGGTTGGTACTCAAGGGTCCAGAGGTCTGCAGGTGGGTCTGATTATATATTTATTTCATATTTATTCCTTTGTAGTTAAATATGCAAATATGGAATGTTTTGGAGCCGTTTACACCTGTCTTTAGCATTGACCACTTGTACTTAGATCACCTGAGACAGAATTTTTAAACTAAAATGTACCATTTTATTTATTTTAAACTAAATGTGAGAGATTATTTCTATGAAAGCATGTTTCTGGTAATTGCGACTTTTTATCTCACAATTCAAAGTTTTTTTCTACAGTTTATTTCTTACAGTTCAAACTTTTTTCCTCCACTTCTGAAAAAAAAAAAAAAAAACGGATGAACTCAGAATTGTGAAATATATACTACCAGTGAAAAGTTTTATGATTTTTTTAAATGTTTTTTAAAGAAGTCTCTGCTCAACAAGCCTGCATTTATTTGATCCAAAGTACAAAAACAGTAACATTTTGAAATATTTTTTATGATTTGAAATAACAGTTTTCTATTTGAATAAATTTTGAAATTTAATTTATTCCTGTGATTTCAAAGTTGAAATTTCAGCACCATTACTCCAGTCACGTGATCCTTCAGAAATCATTCTCCAGATCTTTCTATTCCTCAAAGAATCCTGAAAAAAATGTACTCAACTGTTTTAAATACTGATATTCAACCAGAACGTTTTTTTGGTCGGAAATGACACAGGCTTTTCCCAAAAGATTATAAGACGATGTACGATGTAAGAGGCATCATTGTGGAAAAAATATATTTCTCAGCTTTTATTTACATTTGAACAAAAAGTGGCATGTCCAAAATTATTCATACCCTTTGCAAACTGTCACAGTCTATAGGAAAATCTTAAATTATAAAATATGTCTCTTAAACAGAATGATTTCTGAAGCATCATTTTACATTGAAGACTGGAATAATGATGCTGAAAATTTAGCTTTGATCACAGGAATACATTTAAATATATTCAAATAGAAAGCAATTTTTTAAAAATAGTACAAAATATTTGATAGTATTGCTGCTTTTGCTGTTTTTTGGATCAAATAAATGCAGGGTTGGCAAGCAGAAGAGACTTCTTTAAAAAACATTAAAAATGTTAATGTTCAAAAACTTTTGACAGGTAGTTTAAATGTCAGAATTTGAAGTTTATATCTCGCAATTCAATCTCAGAATTGTGAGGAAAAAAGTTAGAATTGTGAAATAAAAAGTCACAGTTACCCATTACCTATCTTTTATCCTTTGGCGGAAATGGGCTTCAGTAAATTTCCCCCAACATATGATTAAACATACACTTTACTGTATTGTAAAGCAGCATAATGCTTTGGTGTCTACAGATAATGTCAGACAGCCTTAAAAACACAAGTGTTCATGCTAGACACTGAAACATACCCTTTCATGTTTCCGCTGCAGGGTTTACCAGGACCGCAGGGCGACATTGGACCAGAAGGCGCACAGGGAAAGAAGGTATGTGGCTAATAATCACAAACCATTATCCTGAAAATTTCAGCTCATCATGTTTAACTCGCACACCTGGAAAAGTTTCACCGTTTCCAATAAATCCAGAAGCCTTTGCTTGTTCAGCATGTTACTATGCATGAGAAAACCCATGCACTTGACGCTTATTTGTTTGTTACATCCATTATATATAATCCATTAAAGTGTTTAGACCAAAATGAATGAGAAATATTGCTTTCACATTTCTTTAGAAGGATTTATCATTCATATGCATGCATGCATGTAAACCCCACTCTAAAGTATAGATTAGAGACAAAAGAGACTTACATAAGACAGACTTTTGGATTTTACTCCATTATGTTTCTAGGCCTTGATAAGGACAATATGATATATATTTTTATGTAAATACTTTATGCATCCCTTTACAAGGCATTTTAAATTTTCTTACCAGTTTTTTATCATTGAAAGGAATAGTTCGTCCAAAATTAATTTCTTTCATCAAAGCTATAGACCTTAATCAGGTTAGATGCCATATTGATTTTTCAGTGAATTTTCACTCTCAACTCACAACTTTTTGGGGTATTTTTTACATTATCAGTCAAAAGTTTTTTTTATGTTTTTATAGAAGTCTCTTCTGCCCACCAAGCCTGCATTTATTTAATCCAAAGTACAGCAAAAGCACTGAAAATCTGAAATATTTTTACTATTTTAAAATAACTGTTTTCTATTTGAATATGTTTTAAATGCAATTTATTCCTGTTATTTCAAAGCTGATTTTTAGCATTATTATTCCACAGGATCCTTCAGAAATCTTTCTAATATTCTGATTTTCTGCGCAAAAAACATTTATTATTATTATATTGAAAACAGCTGAGTGGAATTTTTTTCAAGTTTCTTTGATGAAAATAAAGTTCAGAAGAACTGCATTTACCTAAAATAGAAATCTTTTGTAACATTTCTTTATTATCACTTTTAAACAATTCAAAGCACCCTTGCTAATTAAAAGTATTAATTTCTAAAATATCTTTGCCAAAAAAAGAATGATACTGAGCCAAGCTTTTAAATTGTATAGTGTAACATTTTACAAAAGCTTTTTATTTCAGATATATGCTGATCTTTGGATCTTTCTATTCAAGAATACTAAAAAAGATGTACTCAACTCAATATTGATAATAATAATATTAAATATTAGAATATTATATGATTTCTGAAGGATCATGTCCTACTGAAGACTGGAGTAATGATGCTAAAATGCAGCTTTGATCACAGAAATAAATTATATTTTAAAATATATTCAAATAAAAAAAGAAGTTATTTTAAATACTAAAAATATTTCACAATATTGTTGCTTTTGCTGTATTTTGGATCAAACAAATGCAGGCTTGGTGAGCAGAAGAGAATTCTTTAAAAACATTAAACATCTTACTGGTCAAAAACTTTTGACTGGTAGTGTGTACTGAAAGATTTTTGATGTCACAAAACAAAACAGTACAATACAATACAACACACATTACTTTTATAACAGCCTTGTTTTCACACCTGTCAAAAATGACACTGTAAAAGGTCTAATCTCGCATTGCTTTAGGAATCTTGGCATGCGCTACTTTTATGACTCTCTAATGGTTTACATTGACTATGAACTGTTATGGTATTGAAAAGACATGCAATTCTTTGAAATCTCTCCTTTGTCATTGATTCCAATGCAAAAAAAACAAAAAAAACATGAAAGTGAGTAAATAATGAATTTGAATTGTTAGGTGAAGTAATTCTGTATGTCTGACTTTTAGACAAAATCTTCTAAGCGTCTTCTTTCAAAAAAGACAATGCTTATGTCTGCGGTGCAAAGGGTTCACAAACTGCGACCATTTTAGTATAAGCATGTCTTGTGATTGTGCTCAAAAAGGGGGCGAAGATGAACAAACGCGTTTTGACTTGTTTTGGATTTGCTTTAATAGAGGTCTGCTTCTCTTCCAGTAGTTTCCCCTTGTTTAATTTAACTGCAGGAAGCATTCAGAGGCATTTAGGCATCTCTGCAGATGTCTTCACTAACTGGGGATCCTTATACATGCATGGGTTCACAAAACCGTCATGAAAGACAAATTGTTTTGTACTTCCTGTTTAGAAGCAGATTCATCTAAAAATAGATGATACCGCAATAATAAATCATAATCCCTTACTCCCTGAGGTTAATAGCCAAGCAGTGAGATGCTATAAAGTGCTTGTCAGGTCAGCATAAATGCTATGGGTGGTCTGAGATTATTGTCATGGTAGCTAATAACAGCAGAAATGTGTATGATGGAAAAATGCTGTGCAAAGTATAAATTCATGCACAGACATGCAGGTGACGTGAACAAAGAGAATTTCCAGCTTTTAGAAAGGCAGCACAGTAAGGGGCTATTGTAAATGTCATGAGCAGATTTGTGACTGCTTGCACTGACCTACTTTAGATTTGATTGACAATAGCTGATGTATACAGTATATGGTCCTGGTTGAAAATGAAAGGAAAAGTCAAAAAATTAGATGCAAATGTACTCACCCTCAGGCCGTCCAAAATGTAGATGCTTCTTCATGGGAACTGATTTGGAGAAATGTACAGTAGCATTGCATCTATTGCTCACCAATGGATCCTCTGCAGTGAATGGGTGCTGTCAGAATGAGAGTCCAAACTGCTGTTAAAAACATCACAATAATCCACACCACTCCAGTTCACACCACACAACTTAAAATTATCTATTTGTCTTTTATGCCAAAAATCATGTTTCATGAAGATATTTTATAAATTTCCTACCATAAATATATCAAAACTTAATTATTGATTAGTTATATGCTTTGCTAAGAACTTCATTTAGACAATTTTAAAGGCAATTTTCTCAATATTTAGATTTTTTTGCACCCTCAGATTCCTGGATTTTTAAATAGTTGTATCTATTTTCTCCTAACAAACCATACATCAATTGTAAGCTTATTTATTCAGCTTTCAGATGATGTTTAAATCTCAATTTTTAAAAAATTGACCCTTAGGACTAGTTTTATGGTCCCCTGGGTCATCTAAAAGTGAACATCCCTGGTTAAATTCATCTTAAGCTCTATTATTTACAGGATTTGTAATTAATGAAAATAAAAGAAATTCAACTTGTTGACAATCATGCTTTCAGTGAAAGTGGATTTCTGTCAGTACCATTTTAAATTAGGTTTTTACAAATCGAGGAACAAGATAATTAACAGCATGTCGCAGATACTATACATACTGTACAACTTAAGTTATAGTGAACACAGAAGACACATTCTGTTTCTCAGCTTGAATTCAAAAGGACAGCTCACCTAAAAAATACTAATTTAGTCATTCTATACCTAAGGCCTGATTTCACTCATTTTTCACCTTAAGAATGAAATGCTTATAAGAAACTCTTGAGATTCTATATGAATCTATGTCAGATTTCACACAATGAGAAATTTCTTCCATAAAAAAATAATGAATGTCATTTCAATGAATTTGATTGATCTAATCTGTTGTTTTTAATTAATCACAGGGTGAACGCGGCCCTTCTGGCCCGCCTGGAATTCAGGGCGACAGTGGAATTGGACTTCCTGGACCAAAGGTCAGCTGTATTTACCTGTTTGACTGCAAATTCACAGAAATCCTCAAAATCACAGAAAACAAGTCAGACTTTAAACCTGGAAAAATGCCTAAGCTGAGTTACTCTCTTAGGTTTGGTGATGTTTTGGTCATTTTTCAGCTCACCAACTAGCTAAACTAAGCTAAACCAAGCTAAACTTGGCTGGGATGTAAGACCAGCAAACAATCTAAGGCTGGCATAAAAAAAATTTTTCTTTGACTTTCCATGGCCAATGAACCACCTTAACTAGGAACCCTATAAAGCCTACAGTATCTTATTTGATACTGTATCAAATTTCTAAGGCGTATAAATGATCATCATGATCAAATCTTTGCTTAAAAACGCATTGCACACAATTTACTAGAGGTATATGCCCTCTGTTGTCTGATTGATAGTTTATACGTTTTTAGCAAGTAAAAGGCCTTTTAGTGCAATTGTAAAAACGTCCAATATCAGCTTGTTCACATGTCTTTTTGTTGTGAAACCTTTACTGATTACTTTATAGTAAACATATGTATAGCTTTAATATTATTAGTAATATTTTGTAATAAGATGAACACCTACTGGACTGAAGCAACTTAGGTTTACTTGATTATTCAATCATCGTTTCTTAAAATAATCAAATATTATCCATCAGGCTTTTGGAGAACGTTTATTTGTTCATCTTTCAATCATCTGTGTATTGCATGGCATTATATGTTTTAAACCTACAAAGTATTTAAGTATCATCTTACTGAGACATATTGGGAGATATAGTGACAACAGATATTTACATGCATTTTATTTGAGTACTCTGCCATACTGTTATAAAGATCTCATTGATTTACATTACAAGCTATCTGTACTATTTGGCCGTATAAATATTAGTATCTGCACCAAATTGCATATTTTTACTCAGTTTAGGTGAATAAAATGTGTTTTTTCCTCCTTAAGCATGAGCTCCGTATTCTCCAATATCATACGAACCATTAAAGCCTGGTGTATCAAATTTGATACAAACCAACTGTCATTGTATACATATTTCTTACTTTGTCTTCTGAATTGTTCATGTTTTTGATCCATCTGCAGGGAGATATGGGATTTCAGGGAAGACCAGGTCCTGCGGGTCCACCTGGCATCGGCGAGCCAGGTATGCCTGTAAGTATAGAAATACAAACAACTTCACAAGTGTTTACTCAATTTACACCCATAGATTTGACTATATGACATTTTTCCTCTCATTTCTTCATCAAATCAGGGGCCTCAAGGGCCACAGGGGGTCCAAGGTGAGAAAGGACCACAAGGAGAGGGTTTTCCAGGTCCAAAGGTAAGGTTAGCCTAAAAGCGCCATGTTCTTACTAATGTCTCTATGCTCTTTAATCAGCCTTTGTAGCAGCCAAAGGCAATCTGAGAAGATCTAAGCAAGCAAATGCATTAAAGACTTGTAATTTTTTTTATAATACCTCATTAGAGGCTCAGAGTTCCCTGGTAAATCCTCATTTCAAAACCCAAGGCTATTAATTATGTTCACAGATAAATTAGCTGAGCATTACCAGCCTGAGGATGCAAGACAGAATTTAATGGATCCGTTTTCTTTGACCTCTATAAAGACTCTTTGTAATCTGTCTAATGTTAGCAGTCTACATCAAAGTCAGAGCTGTGCATGAAATGTAATCGTAAATTAAAAATACAGGAAAGAAACTTGAGTCATGTCTCAGTTCACCCAGTAGCTAAACTAAATTATATCTCAATATTTTTAGATTTCTGATGATATTCAGTATTCATGATGATGCAAATCAAGTTTTGAATCAGTTTAAAATAATTTACAGGAATTAACTGAATATAAAGTTAAATTAACTAAATATCTATTAAATGTTAAAAGCATAGTTCTTTAATCTGCAGTTTATTTTATGCTAACATTTACAAATTAAATGCATGTGACAATAAAAAAATAATAATAAGCAGTGTTAT
Source organism: Garra rufa (assembly GCF_049309525.1). NCBI lineage: Eukaryota > Metazoa > Chordata > Actinopteri > Cypriniformes > Cyprinidae > Garra > Garra rufa. The sequence goes on along the minus strand of NC_133368.1, from coordinate 44,188,249 downwards.
CGTTAACTGCAACTAAAACTAAAAAATCGTTTTCTGTAATTAAAATAAAGCTGAAATAAATACTAAACTTATAAAACAAACAAAAATTAGTAAATATGTTTATATACTAAAATTACTACAACCAAATAAATGTTTATTCATTTTTATTATTTCTAAATAAAAAAAATATATATTAAAAATGATAAAAACAAATAACAAAATTACTATACCTGAAGATTACAATGAATTAAGTTGAAGTACTAAAATTAAGTAAAATAAAAAAAAGTACAAATATAACAAAATAAAATAAGAATAAAACTAATAAAAATTAAAAGAAAGATTTAACAAATAATTATTGTTAATTGGTGTTTGAAATTAACTAGTGCAGCACAACTCCAATTTAAATAAAAAACAAGTTTAACAAATCCTGGATTTTGCTCTAATTGACCTTCAGACAGACCGAACCAAAACAGGTGTTTTCTAAATCCCACAGACGAAGAAACAATACATGCAATGCAGTAAATGCATCCAAATGGGTTAGCATTTCAGAGACTATGGGCTGATTACGCCTCTTTTGTTTGACAGGGGGACCGGGGTCTGGAGGGGCCGAAGGGACCAAGAGGACAGCCGGGTGCTGGAATCAAAGGCGATAAGGTGGGCTGTAAATATATCAGCACATGAATGGGATTCACACCACCACACCATCAATGATACACAAAGGGTTTAATGAAGTATGTAAACTGGCCCTGAGTTCCCATTTAAACACCAGGGACTGATTGGACGGTAATAAAGGGTGTGAAAGAGCAGATTGGAGGGCGGTACAGCTCAACTTACTGTGGGAAGCAGAGCAGAATTCTGCTCACCTATAGTACTGAATAAAACACCAGTCATTTCTTAAACTCAAAATAGACAGATTATTATTCCTGCAAATTAAATCTCAGGGTATTTTAGAGATGTATTACTCTGATTACTGATTCATCTTCATTGCGTCTTCAGGGTGAATTTGGGCCTCCAGGTTTGCCAGGACCGATTGGACTCCCAGGGCTTGGTATTCAGGGAGAAAAGGTGATATGAAGTGTCTGTCCTTAACTTATGTGTACTTAGTGTTTTGCAAAAGTATTCATACTCCTATATTATTTTCACATTTTGTTATGTAGCTGCCTAATGTTAAACTGTTTTAAATTACTTTTTTCCTCAACATCAATCCACACTCCATACACCATAATGACAAAGAAAAAACTGAATTGTCACAACTTCGTAAATGTATTAAAAATAAAAAAAGTAACTAAGTACATTGCATAAGTATTCATACTCTTAACTCAGTACTAGGCAACCTTTTCAGCCTCGAGTCTTTTTAGGTAAGATATGACAGGTTTTGCACATCAGTATTTGGCGATTATCTGTCATTCTTCGCCTCACCTCCTCACCTTTCAAGCTTTGTCAGCTTTGATGACATTTTCAGGTTTCTCCAGAAATGTTTGATTGGGTTCAAGCCCAGGCTCTTGCTGGGCCACTCAAGGACATAGAGACAGAGTTGTCTATAAGACACTCTTGCTGTGTGCTTAAGGTCATTGTCCCATTGGAAGGTGAACCTTCTGCCCAGTCTGAGGTTCTGAATGGGTTTTTATTAAGGCTATCTCAATAATTTGGTGCATTGAGCTTCTCTTTTACTCTGACATGTCCCTCAGTCCATACAGCTGAAAAACAGCCCCACAACATGAGGCTGATGAGCAGTGCCTGGATGATAGGAATTGAGGTTCATCAGACCAGAGAGAATCTTGTTTCTCACAATCTGAGGGTCCTTTAAATGCGTGTTTAAAGAGTGTTTTCATTTATCTTCACTGTGGAGAGGATTGTTGCAGTGATGTTTGTAGGTTTCTCCTATCTCTAGAGTGACCATCAGGTTCTTGGTCACCACTCTAGCCAAGGTTCTTCTGCATCAATTGCCAGATCGGTGGAGTGTTGTAGTGATGTTTGTCCATCTGTAGGTTTCTCCTATCTCCACATATGTTCATGGAGCTCAACTAAAGTGACCATCAGATTCTTGGTCACCACTCTAGCCAAGGCTCTTCTCCATCAATTGCTCAGTTCGGCCAAGAGGCCAGCTCTAGGAAGAGTCCTGGTTGTTTCAAACTTCTTCCATTAAGTCTGTGAACCTTCAATGCAGCAGACTTTTTTCTGAACTCTTACCAAGATGTGTGGCTTGATGTGGTCCTGTCTATGAGCTCTACAGGCAGTTTTTTGTTTACCTGGCTTTTGCTCTAATATGCATTTTTAGCTGTTCGATGTATTATTAAGATGTGTGTGCCTTCTAAATCATACTCATTCAACTGAATTTGCCACAGGTTAAAGGTTGTATCAGCGATTTCTAGCCTAAAACATAAAGTGTCAATTTCACCTGACCTTTCTTCACGATCCGCTCGCTGACTGCCCCATAAATTGTCTGTGAAAAAACCGCGTCTCTCTGGTCAGCCTAGGGTCCGAGATATGCCAAAAAAACAATCGGCACTACCAACCTTTCCACACAAAAACAAACAGTGTTCCAACCAATCAGCGTCAGGGGTTTGGTGTTGTGGACTTTCGCTCCGCCTCCCTCACATCCCTGCACCAGTAGGAAAGTCCACAACACCAAACCCCTGACGCTGATTGGTTGGAACACTGTTTGTTTTTGTGTGGAAAGGTTGGTAGTGCCGATTGTTTTTTTGGCATATCTCGGACCCTAGGCTGACCAGAGAGACGCGGTTTTTTCACAGACAATTTATGGGGCAGGCAGCGAGCGGATCGTGAAGAAAGGTCAGGTGAAATTGACACTTTATGTTTTAGGCTAGAAATCGCTGATACAACCTTTAAATTCACTCAAAGTGTAGTAACATCTACAAGCAATATGAATGCTTCTGAGCTAAATTTCAACTGTCTCAGATAAGGGTATGAATACAGAATCATAGAAACAATTCTTATTAAATTTGCAAAGGATGGTAAAACCCTGTTTTTTGCTTTGACATTATGATGTATGGAGTGTAGATTGATGTAGAAAAAAATAATTTAAAGTAGTTTAACATAAGGCAGCAACATAACAAACTGTAAAAACAATTAAGGGGTGTGAATACTTTAGCCACTGCTCTTGACTTTTTTACAGGGTACAAAGAATTAAGAAAATGTACATAAATGGATATGCATATATGGACTTTTTCTCATTTACTTCTTAATATCAGGGTGTTGAGGGTCCGAGGGGGCCTCCAGGAGGAAGAGGACAACCAGGAGAGGGTTTCCCTGGTCCCAAGGTTGGTAGTAAAGAGTATAATTAATGGCAAACTGGTATAGGAAATTTGTCCTGGCTTGATTTTTTAACTATTTTCCATGTTTCTAGGGAGAACAAGGTTTACCGGGAGAAATGGGTGCCCCGGGAGAGAGAGGGCATGGTGAACCTGGAGCAAAGGTTTGTGTCCAGGGGGGTGGTGTAGGCTCAAAAATGATGAAAACTTAAAAGGTGGTACTGAGTACTGCTATTATTTCTTTAGGGTGAACCTGGTTCATCTGGACTGGCTGGTGTACCTGGACTTCCTGGGGAGGATGGAGCTCCAGGACAAAAGGTAACTTAACTTTCTGATGCCTGAACTGGTGATTAAGATTGAGTGTTATGCTGATTAGGTATGTCTCTAGACAAATATGTAAGTTAATCGGATGTTAAATGCATTGTGTTCTCTTCAACAGGGTGAGCCTGGGGCAGCAGGTTTGAGGGGACCTGAGGGGGCTGCAGGAATCGGCACTCAAGGAGAGAAGGTACAATACTTCATTCATATCATGGTGGATGTCAAAAAAGGCTTTAGTATCATCACCTTCAGTATATGTTGACTGATATTCTGCATTTATCATCATAATAGGGAGATCAAGGCCAACGTGGCATTCGAGGGTTGCCAGGTCCTCTTGGCATAAGTGGCCCATCGGGACCAAAGGTGAGAATATTTAAAGAAACCTTGTGCAACCTTGGTTCTGGAAGTACATTTTCTTGATTACAAAAAGTTTTAAATAATGAGTTAAATAAATAAGCTCTGAACTAAAGCAACCAAGTTAGCAAATTTCAGCATTACAAACTTTGACTGAAGGTATCAAAAGGGTTTGGATAGTATGATTTTTACTGTTATTAAAAAAGTCTCTTCTGCTCACCAGCATTTATCTGAAATAGAAATCATTTGTAACATTATAAATGTCTTTATCATCACTTTTGATCAATTTAAAGCATCCTTGAAATAGTGTATAATGTTACAAAAGCTTTTTATTTCAGATAAATGCTTATCTTTGGATCTATTTTTTTTTTTTAAATCCTGGAAAAAATGTACTCAGCTGTTTTAAATATTGATAATAATAATAAAATGTTTCTTGATCAGAAAATCAGCATATTTAAATAATTTCTGGAGGATCATGTGACACTGAAGACTGAAGTAATGATGCTGAAAATTCAGCTTCAATCACAGGAATAAATTACACTTTAAAATACATTCAAATAGAAGGCAGTAAATTTAAAATAGTACAAATATTTCACAATTTTACTGCTTTTGCAGTATTTTGGCTCAAATAAATGCAGGCTTGGTTTGCAGAAGAGACTAAAAACATTAAAAACTTACTTTTAAAAAACGTTTGACTGGTAGTATATTTGAAAATTAGAAAATGACACAAACAAAAGTATAAAATACAAATAAAATATAAAAATTCTACAGTACACACTAGTGTTCAAAAGTTTGGTGTCAGTACGATTTTTTTTTTAAGAAATTAATACTTTTATTTAGCAAGGACACATTCAATTCATCAAAAGTGATAGTAAAGACTTCATAATATTACAAAGATTTCTATTTTAAATAAATGCTGTTCTTTTGCTGAACTTCATCAAAGACTACTGAAATTGTTTTTAATTGTAATAGTATTTCAGAGTATTACTGTTTTAACTTTCATTTTGATCATATTTAATCATATGTGACCCTGGACCACAAAACCAGTCATAAGGTTAAATTTTACAAAACTGAGATATATACATCATATGAAAGCTCAAAGAAATAAGCTTTCTATTGATATATGGTTTGTTAGGATAGGACAATATTTGGCCGAGATACATCTATTTGAAAATCTGAAATCTAAGGGTGCAAAAAATCAAAATACTGAGAAAATCACCTTTAAAGTTGTCCAAATTAAGTTCTTATCAATGCATATTACTAATCAAAAATTACATTTTGATAGGTTTATAGTAGGAATTTTACAAAAAATCTTCATGGAACATGATCTTTACTTAATTTCCTAATGATTTTTGACATAAAAGAAAAATCAATAATTTTGACCCATACAATGTATTTTTGGCTATTGCTACAAATATACCCCAGCGACTTAAGACTGGTTTTGTGGTCCAGGGTCACATATTTATTTTGATCATTTAAACAAAAATCTTACCAAAACTTTTAAACAGGAGAGTATTTTTACTTTAAAATATTTAAATGTTTGCAAATACAAAAGAGTGTAGGGAGAAAAGGAAAGGAACTTTAATGTTGTGCTCTAGGGAGTCATGAAAACAATAAACAATAAATATAAATATAATAGTATTTAAATGAAAACATTAAGATGAAATGTGGGGACTCCAAGCTTACAAAACCGCTCATTGTTTGAAGCAGCAGTGCAATAAATGCCTGTGGTTTCTCACATAGTTTTATAAGTGATGCAGTTACATCACTGGAACATTACACTGATGTTTTTCAGGGGGAGCCAGGTACGCCAGGAAGGCTGGGCATGCCAGGATTACCTGGACGAGCTCTTGCAGGAGCAAAGGTAACAAAGCTAAGCTACTACAACTGTGCCACTCCCTACAGGCTGGCAAGCTGTCATCGTGTTGATGGCCCACTGCCAACACTATGAATCAGAACAATTCTACTTTAACATTCATCATAGCCAACTTAGCAATAAAACAGAGAAGTAATGCTATGACCTCATCTCCTTGTGCCTTCAGGGCGATGTGGGTCCCGCTGGTCCTCCCGGACCAATTGGAGAGACTGGTTACGGTTTGCCTGGTCCAAAGGTGGGTGGAACTTTTTGACCTGTAGAAAAAGAGTAAAAGAAATATATATACACTACCAGATTTTTAATGTTTTTTAAAGAAGTCTCTTCTTTATTTGATCCAAAGTTCTACAAAAACAGTAAAACTTTGAAATATTTTTACTATTTAAAATAACTGTTTTCTATTTGAATATATTTTAAAAAGTAATTTATTCCTGTGATTTCAAAGCTGTATTTTCAGCATCATTACTCCAGTCACACGATCATTCAGATATCATTCTAATATTTTTATTTGTTGCTCAAAAAAATTATTATAATTATTATTATGTTGCAAACAGCGGTTTTTTTAGGTTTCTTTGAAAAGAACAGCATTTATCTGAAATACAAATGTCTTTATCATCAGTTTTCATCAATTTAAAGCATCCTTGCTAAATAAAAGTATTTATTTCCATAATTTATTTCCCCAAAAATGAAAAAAAAATTCCAAGTTTTTGAATGATATAGTGTATAATGTTACAAAAGCTTTTTATTTAAGATAAATGATGATCTTTGGATCTTTCTATTTTTTTCTCAACTGTTTTAAATATTATTAATAATAATATTAATAAAATGTTTTTGAGCTGCAAATCAGCATATTAGAATGATTTCTGAAGGATCATGTGATACAGAAGACTGGGGTATTGATGCTAAAAATTCAGATTTGATCACAGGAATAAATTACATTTTAAAATATATATTTAAATAGAAAACAGATATTTTAGTAAAATTATTTATTTATTTTTTACTGTTCTGCCATACTTTGGATCAAATAAATGCAGGCTTGGAGAGCAAAAGAGACTTCTAGAAATCTTACTGTTCAAAAACGTTTGATGGGCAGTGTAGATTTTTTAATGTTTTGTAATGGTTGTGAAATACTGCAATTACGTTTACTATGCTAATCATAAAACAGCAAACTTTTTTTATAGGCATATTTTTTTGTTTTTGAAACTACTCTCTTATACACACCAAGGCTACATTTGATCAGAAAATTCCCAAAAATAAAAATGTAAAATATAATTCTAATTTAAATAGCTGATTACTATTTGAATATATTCTAAAATGTAATTTATTCTGGTGATGCAAAGCTGAATTTTCAGCATCATTTCTCACGTCCTCAGCATCACATGATTAAAAAATCTTAATTATTTAAACATTTGACCAGTGCATATAAAGTGATATTCCTTCCTTCTCACATTTAGGGTGATCGAGGTAACCCAGGGCCACCCGGACCATTTGGGCCTAAAGGTGAAGGATTCCCTGGTCCAGTGGTAAGCAATATTTTACATCCCAGCTATTTCCATAAAACATCACTAAAATCTTAAGTTATTTTTATTATAGTTCCCTTAATCAGGTTTGTTGCACATCTGAGCATGTGTGTTTATCTTATACAGGGTCTGCCTGGATTACCAGGACCACCAGGTGAGGTCGGCCCTGAAGGCATTGGTGTTCCTGGACCAAAGGTGAAGTTAACACTTGGACCTGGCAAAAGCTTGTATTTCTAATGATGTATGAGTGTCATTTCTGATTTTCACACTTGGACATGGAAATATTTGCCTTGTCTTACTTTGTATGAAGTATTAGTAAAGCATTAAAATGCACCCATAAGGCTGTTGAACATGAATGATAGGAATATGAAAACATTCTGCATACAAGGAATAATTCTAAATGGTGCTTTTGCTAAAACTTCACTTTCATTTCAGGGAGATGTTGGATTTAGAGGTTTGCCTGGTTTGCCAGGACCACCTGGTGAAGGACTGCCAGGACCACCGGTAAGATTAATATTCATGTCATCTGATATAAACTCTTCTATGAATCTTCCTGTCAACAGTAATGAGACTGTGATACTAAACACCCCTGAACAAGAGCTCTGAACCGCATGCACAGGGAGTCTGTCTGTGTTGCTGTGGGGATTGAGTCTGTTCTACCTCTAATTAATTCTGCTGTCTTGCTGTTTCAGGGCAACATGGGGAGATCAGGTCCTCCAGGACCACAAGGACCCCCAGGGGAAGGCATTCAGGGACCCAAAGTAGGTTAACTATCTACTACCTGCAATATAGGGTTAAGCAATGTATCTAAAAATGATATATATGTGACCTTAAGTGAGTCTTAAGTAGCATGCATAGCCAAAAATACATTGTATGGGTCAAAATGATACATTTTTATTTTTTATGCCAAAAATAATTAGGATATTAAGTAAAGATCATGCTCTATGAAGATATTTTGTAAATGTCCTACTGAAAATATATCAAAACTTAATTTTTCATTAGTATTGCTAAGAACTTTATTTGGACAACTTTAAAGGTGATTTTCTCAATATGTGACCCTGGACCACAAAACCAGTCATAAGGTTAAATTTTACAAAACTGAGATGTATGCATTGAAGATCTGGAATCTGAGGGTGCAAAAAAAATCAAAATACTGAGAAAATCACCTTTAAAGTTCTCCAAATTAAGTTCTTAACAATGCATATTACTAGTCAAAAATTACATTTTGATATATTTATAGTAGGAATTTTGCAAAAAATCTTCATGGAACATGATCTTTACTCAATTTCCTAATTATTTTTGGCATAAACGAAAAATCAATAATTTTGACCCATACAATGTATTTTTGGCTATTGCTACAAATATATCCCAGCGACTTAAGACTGGTTTTGTGGTCCAGGGTCACATATTTAGATTTTTTGCACCCTCAGATTCCACATTTTCAAATAGTTGCATCTTAGCCAAATATTGTCCTTAAAAAAAGACCCTTATGACTGGTTTTGTGGTCCAAAGTTACATTTAGTCTGGATATTTCTGTATTTATGCTTAAAAAAAGGTGTTTTGTTTTTATAATGTCAACCAAACAATTTAAAATTTACTTCAAAAATGACCAATACACTGTTTTTAAAGGGATAATTCACCCCAAAATGAATATTCTGTCATTATTTATTCAGACACACGTCGTTCCAAACCTGTATGACTCTTTGTTTTTCTACAGAACACAAAAAATATATACAGGTGCATATCAATAAATTAGAATGTCGTGGAAAAGTTCATTTATTTGAATAATTCAACTTAAATTGTGAAACTTGTGTATGAAAGACTGAAGTAGTTTAAGTCTTTGGCTCTTTTAATTGTGATGATTTGGCTCCTACCGAAAATATATCAAAAATTTATTTTTGATTAGTAATATGCATTGCTAAGAACTTCATTTGGACAACTTTAAAGGCGATTTTCTCAATATTTAGATTTTTTTGCACCCTCTGATTCCAGATTTTTAAATAGTTTGTATCTCGGCCAAATATTGTCCTTTTTTTTATTTTTTATTTTTTTATGTATTTCAAAAATGACCAAGGCACAGTTTTTTGAGGGATAATTCAACCAAAAATTATTTATCTGTCATTATTTATTCAGCCACACATCGTTTCTAAACCTCAGTTTCTAAACCTCACACATACTGAAGTAGTTTAAGTTTATTTTTATTTTTTATTTATTTATTTATTTTTTTATTTTTTTAGTTTATTTTTTGCACCCTCAGATTCCAGATTTTCAAATAGTTGTATCTCGGCCAAATATTGTCCTTTTTTTTTTAACAATTTAAAATGTACTTCAAAGACATTGCTTTTTAATGGATAATTCACCCAAAAATGAAGATTCTGTCATTATTTATTCACCCACACGTCGTTCCAAACCTGTATGACTCTTTTTTTTATACAGAACACAAAAATATACTTTGAAGAATGTTGGTGACCAAACTATTTTGATTGCCTTTAACTTCAATTGTAGTTTATAAAATAGAAGTCAATGGAAACCAAAACTGTTGAAACTTCTTGTGAGTTCTGCAAAATATATAGAGTCAGGGTCAAAACCTGTCCAAAAACAGGTTTAGACTGACACTAGGGTGAATAAATAATGACTGAATGTTCTTTTTTTTTTGGTGGGGGGGGGGGTATCCCTTTAAATTAAAAAAAGACAAAATGATTATGTCGTCATTTTATATTATCAGCAAAATCATTAATTTTCTAAATATCGCCCAGTTCTACTAGAACGTACTGTAGCTTTGTGTAAAGTCATGATAACCTGGTTTAAGAAAGAAAATAAACTTGTTTGTTAAATCCATCAGGGTGATCAGGGGGCTCCGGGAGTGACAGGACCGAGGGGCCCTTCAGGAGAGGGACTTCCAGGCTCCAAGGTGAGACTTTGGTTTAGATATATAAGTATATGAGTAGAGTGCGTGAACATAGATGTCTTAAAGGCACAGTAGCAAGAAAACGGCCCAATTGAAAACAACTTCAGGAATAAACATTAAATAATTAATTAAAACATAAGATATGTGCCCTTTAATTCAAGTGTAAATCTCTCTGTCCTGTAGGGTGATCGTGGTTTGCAGGGCGAGAGGGGCTTCAAAGGAATAAAAGGTGACATGGGTGACCCAGGGACGCCAGGACTAGCTGTGAGTTCATTTAGTGACTATAAAGCATCTTTTGTGTAATAGCAGACGGAGTTTTAAATGTGAATACTAAATCACATTGTACATCAACTTGTTTAATAAGTGTTTTCATCTCTTCTTTTAGGGAAGACCAGGATTTAAAGGCGAACAAGGGCTCACCGTAAGATCAAATATATTTGCATCTTTTCAATTGTATTTTAACCAACCATATGCTTTGCAAATATTAACAAATGCTGTCATTTTTTAATGATTTTTTTTTTTTTTTTTAGAAATTAATGTGTTAATTCGAATGCATTGTAAATATTAGAAAATGTAGTAATTGATTTTTCAGAGAGAAGACATTATCAAGCTAATTAAGGAGTTAATTTTAGAAAAATTATGCAATCGTATGCATTGTAAATATTTGTAAATTCTGTCATTTTAATGTTTTTTTGACGAGAAGAAAATGAGGACATTTTAAGAAAACTAAGCGATCATATGCACTGTAAAAATTAGCAAATTAGGTACTTTATTAATGATTTTTTTAGAGAATGTAAAGGAGTTAATTTTAAGAAAACTATACAACCATAAGCATTTCAGTCATTTTTCAGTCTTTTATCAAAGAGAAGACAATCAAGGAAAATTATACATTGTAAATATTAGAAAATTCAGTCATCATTTAATTATTTTTCACCAAAAACATATAAACAGACTGATGAATATGTTCATTTTAGGGAAACGTTGCAACCGTATGTATTTTAAATATTAATCAGTTATATATAGGAAAAGCATGCAACCATATGCACTGTAAATATTAGCAAATTAGTTTTTTTATATTATTTTTCAGATAGAAGAATATTAAGCTGATTAAGGAGTTATTTTTTGGAAAACTATGCAAATTTATGCACTGTAAATATTAATTAGTTAAATTTAGGAAAAGTGTGCAACCAAATGCATTGGAAATATTGGCAAATTCAATAATTTTTCAGTGTTTTATCTAAAAGAAGACAATCAAGCTGATTAGGGAATTAAGGAAAACTATGCAACCACATGTATTGTAAATATGAATAAAAACTGTTTTTTTTGTTCAACTATTTTAATTAGAGAAGACATAATTAGGCTGATGAATGTGTTAATATTAGAAAAATGATGCAATCGTATGTATTTTAAATAATAATAGTTACAATTAGGAAATGTATGCAACCATATGCATTGTGAATATTACCAAATTAAGTATTTTTATGATTTTTTAGAGAGAAGAAAATCAAGCTCATTAAGGAGTTATTTTTTTTAGAAGACTGCAATTTTTTGCATTGTAAATACTGGCAAATTCAATCATGTTTCAGTGTTTTATCAAAGACAAAACAATCAAGCTGATTAAAGAATTAATTTTAGGAAAACTATGTAACGATATGTGTTGCACATATCAGAAAATTTAGTCTTTTTATTCAACTATTTTAAGAAGAAAAGACATAATGAGGCTGATAAATGTGTTGATTTTAAGAATATGATGCAACCGTATGCATGTTAAATATTAATGAGTTAAATTTAGGAAAGCTATGCAGTCATATGCATTGTAAATATTAGCAAGTTAAACCAATTTTTATGATTTTTCAGAGAGAAGACATAATCAGGCTGATAAATATGTTAATTTTAGGAAAACTATACAACCATGTGCATTGTAAATATTAGCAACTTCAGCCATTTTATCAAAAAGAAGACAATCAACCTGATTAATTAGTTCATTTTAGGAAAGCTATGCATTCATATGCATGGTAAATATTTGGAAATTAAGTATTTTTTAATGTTTTTCAAAGAGAAGACATACTGTAATGAAGCTGATTAATGTGTTAGGAAAACTATGCAACCATATGCACTGTACATATTAACACATTTATTCATTTTTTTAATTATATTTCAGAGGGAAGACATAATCAAGCTGATTAAGGAGATTTGTGGTGAGTTTTACACTTGTGACAAAACACAATTTGATCATGAAATAGCAGTGTCATGATATGACTGCATATATTTCTAGGATGTGGTATTAAGTGCAAGGAAAGGCCCATGGAGCTGGTGTTTGTGATTGACAGCTCTGAAAGTGTTGGCCCGGAAAACTTTGAGATCATCAAGGACTTTGTCACAGCTTTGGTGGACCGCGTCACTGTGGGTCGTAATGCCACGAGAATCGGTCTAATTCTTTACAGCTTAGACGTCCATCTGGAGTTCAACCTGGCCAGGTATATGACCAAGCAGGATGTCAAGAAGGCAATCAGGAACATGCCTTACATGGGAGAAGGCACCTACACTGGCACCGCCATCCGCAAAGCCACACAAGAGGCGTTTTACAGTGCCAGAAACGGGGTCAGAAAAGTAGCCATCGTCATTACGGATGGACAGACGGATAAAAGAGAATCTGTTAAGCTGGATATGGCAGTACGTGAGGCTCAAGTGGCGAATATTGAGATGTACGCTCTGGGAATCGTCAACACCTCTGACCCAACGCAAGCTGAGTTCCTGAGGGAGCTCAATCTCATTGCTTCTGATCCTGACAGTGAACATATGTTCCTCATTGATGACTACAACACACTGCCAGGTAAGCATGGAAAAAAATTAAACCCATCCACCTTTTGCTTCAAAGCATAAATAAGCTTTTGAATGAGATTTCTGGTTCGTAGGGAAATAACGAGAAAAATAACAACGTGCAGTACATGGTAAAATGG
>NC_133368.1:44137166-44174565 GCF_049309525.1 Garra rufa | reverse complement strand
AAATAATTTAGAAATAATATTTATTTTAAAAAATTAAAATAAATAATTTATTTGATTTTTTTGTTTCTGGAATTATTAACATTTTTCTTTTAATTATTTTAAAAATTCATGTATATTTGCTATTTTCTATATATATTGTTTCTATATATTTTATATGTCTTATGACTATCATAATAAACTATTTGTGTCATTTCATAAATAATTTGTAAATAAATATATAAAATTCTTGGAAAGAGTAATATATTTGCTAAATTCTATATATTTTTTCTATATAATTTATATATGCTATTGCTATATTACTAAACTATTTTGTGTCATTTTATAAATAAATAAATAATTTATAAGTAATAATATATATATATATATATATATATATATATATATATATATATATATATATGTATATATATATATATATATATATATTTATGTGTATATATATATATATATATATATATACACACACACACACACACATATATACATATGTGTATATATATATATACACACATATATATACATATATATATATATACACACACACACATACAAAAAAAAATATATATATACATACATATATGTATATATATGTATGTGTGTGTGTGTGTGTGTGTGTGTATATATATATATATATATATATATATACATACATACATACATATATATATATATATATATATATATATATATATATATATATATATACACACACACACACACACACACTTTTTTTACTAAATTAGAGCTTTTTATACTTTAAGTCAATCCGAAATTATTTTGACTAAGACTTTTTATATAAAATCTGTCATTGGTAAAAGCAATCTAAAGTTGTTATTTTTTTCACATTTAATATTTTATTTTGTTTATGTTAAATAATCACTTTAATTCAATCAGCTGTTCAGCCCTACACCATGTCATCAATGTAAATGACGTACAACCTTCTTGCAATGTAATTATCCAATGTGCAACATGGAAAGGTTTCTATTATAAAAAAATCAGCTGACCACCATAGCCAACAAATTGGTTTCTTAAAGGTTTATCTGAGGTCTGATGACGAGGGCAGATAACATTATCTGTTTTCACAAACTGCACAAAAACTATTAGAGTAACAAGCGTCTCTCTCTGCATTTGTCTTTGAAGTGGGACTGGAGTGAACATGCTCCTACGAAGACTCTTGAGTTTGTAGTGCAATACAATGTGCTCTCTGTTGAATGCAGTCGAAGGGGTCCGTTCAGATTACACACCCTCACTGAAAAACAGCCTCCACAACAACAGGCAAAACAACATGCATGCTAACTATTATTACCAGGGGTCATAAATGAATGAATGAAAACATATATTTTATTTTATACTAGACAAATTTTACACACAACAGATTTTTCTGAAATAAAATTAAATTAAATTTAATTTAATTTAATTAAATTTAATTTAATTAAATAAATGTATTATTAGTTTTAAGTAGACAATTCACCAATGAGAGAATTTTTGTAATTATGAAAAAGTTGAATTCAAAAAACAAAACAAAACAAAAAAAATCTGAATAAAAACATAAATGCATGAGTGGGTGAAAAAATTAATTTTATTTTATACTAGACATTTAGCCATGACAGACTTTTCTTAAAAATAAAATAATGAACTAAAATGAACTAAAATAAAATAAAATAAAATAAAAAGTAGACAACTTTAACCAATGTGAAAGGTTTTTTTAGAGAATAAGGATTGACTTAAAAAAAAATAGGAATATATGTGTAAATTTATTTTAAAATAAAACTAGTAAAATAATATATTTTATTTTATACTGGTCTATTTTTACCTATGACAGATTTTTTCTGTAAAATAAAATAAAATTAAATAAGTAGACAACTAAATAAGGTTTTTTTTCTTATTAAAAAAAGTCTTGGACTGACTTTAAAATATAGTCATATATTTGTCAATTTATATTAAAAAAATGTAAAAAAAAAATTAATTCTATGAATTCTGGAGACCTACTAAATTAAATCAAGTAGACAACATACCAATGAGACTAACTTTAAAAAATAGGAATATATATTTAAATTTATTTAAAATAAATTCTGAACACCTACTAAATAAATAAATATATTTTATTTTATACTAGACTAATTTTAACCATGGCAGATTATTTTCTGAAAAAATGAAATAAAATAAAATAAAATCTAAATAAAATTTAAATAAATAAATAAAATAAAATAAAATAAAATAAAATAGACAACTTATAGTATAAGTAAAAAATAATTAATAAATAAAATCTTATTAGTATAAGTCTTATACTAATAAGATTTTATTTATTAATTATTTTTTTAAAAGTCAACTTCAAAATCATCTTGTATTGCCTTAAAAAATAGGAATATATGTGCAAATTTATAAAAGACCACATACACTAACACATAAATTTAAGGTAAAATTCAAAGTAAAATTTATATTTTATATTATACTAGACTAATTTTACCCATTACAGATTTTAAAATAAAAGAAAAGACAACTTTCACCAATAAGAGAAAGTTACATTCTAAATCATCTTAGACTGCCTTAAAAAAAAAAAAAAAAACACACACATACACACACACGTATATACAGAAACTAATAAAATTATAATATTACGTTATTACCATTTTTTCTGTCCCTAGTCCTAATAATTACTTGCTGATGCTCCAGGTTGATTCTGAAGAATACTGCTCTTTGTGCTCTTAAAAATACAGACAATCATTTGTTTGGGCGTGACGTTGTGCAATGGTGCCATCTAATCATCATTTCTGATGGTGGTTTCCATGAAGCTAACAATTGAAGGTCTTTTTTCAGAGCGCACCATCCTATTGGAAAACATGAGCTGTTTTGTTTGGTGATATCAAAATAATTATACAGAAGACGTCAGCTTCAAAGTGAGATGTCTGTTCGGAGCGTCCCTTACCAGATGTTGGTATGATGTGGGACGCAGAATCCAGCATTAATGACAAGCCTGACGAAAGAGGAGGAGAAAAGCACAGGGAAAGCACAACTAGCCCATCCAGCTAAATACTGGCCTTGTTCATACATGGTTCATCAGTCAGTAGTTTTACTTTCATTACTTAAAAAAATTGAAAAGGAGTACTTTTAGTTGAGTAATAATTTAGAAACTAAAATATTGGCTAATCAAAAATAAAAATTAAATTAAATTTAAAACAAAAATCATTATTCGTTACTTGAAAAAAAAAAAAAAAACTACAAATATTTTAATATATAAACTAATATAATATGTACATGAATAAAACTAAATAAAAATGTGCATGTAACCAAATAAATAAATATATAATGTGAAAAGTTTTATTTTATTTTGTACTACACTGATTTTTCCCATTAAATGATTTTTCTGTAAAATAAAATAAAATAAAAATATGTAAATGTATATATATATGTTTATATTTTTTTCTGAACACCTAATAAATAAATAAACAAACAAATAAGAGAACAAATATATTTTATTTTATTTTATTTTATTTTATTTTATTTTATTTTATTTTACTTTATTTTATTTTAGACAAATTTTCCCTATGACAGATTTTTCTGGGGAAAATAAAAGTAATGAAAAATTTTAAAATAAAATAATTAACTGAAATAAAATGTAAAAAATTAAAACTTAAAAAAATTGTTTCCTTAATGTATAAATAAATAAGATATTATATATGTATAATAATGTATAATAATGTATTATATAATGTATAATAAAAAATATATATATTTTATACTACACTAATGTTTCCCATGACAGATTTTTTCTGGAAAATAAAATAAAATAAAATAAAATAAAATAAAATAAAATTAAATTAAATTAAATAAAATAAAATTAAAAAATTAAAAAGTACACAACTTTTATCAATGAGATATTTTTTTAATTAAAAAGTCCAATTAAAAATCATCTAGGACTGACTTTTAAAAAAATTGAAATATATATGTAATTTTTAGTAATAGTTTTTAAAAAAAAACTAAAATATATATATTTATAAACACCTAATAAATAAATAAATAAATAAATAAATAAATAAATAAATAAAAGAAAAATATATATTTATTTTATATTACAATACTTTTACTTATGACAGATTTTTCTGGAAAATAAAATAAAATCAGATTTTTGCTAATTGAAATAAAATCATTGTTAACTGAAATATTGTTTTTAAAAAATGAAAAATAAAAATAAATAGTTTTACAAACATGTTAATATATATAAATTAATATATACATTTATATATGTGTTAATAAAATGAAATTTAATTAAAAAAAAATTGTGCATGTGAACGCAATCACTGATACTTTAATAAAGCAATAAAAACAGGAGACTTAGCTTGAAAATTACGCATGCATCTTTGCTTAGGAACAACAACAGAAACACGAACAAAGAATGCAGACCTGTCTTTAAAAAATCCCCTATTAGATGCTGGCATGTTATGAGTCTGACATGTATCCTGTGTCCTGGATTTTATTATCTTTAATGATCCTCTTGGTGCTGCCTGTAATAAGCATCGTT
The DNA here is from genome assembly GCF_049309525.1 of Garra rufa. NCBI lineage: Eukaryota > Metazoa > Chordata > Actinopteri > Cypriniformes > Cyprinidae > Garra > Garra rufa. Next base: position 44,170,046 of record NC_133368.1, on the reverse strand, counting down.
CTGGCTATAAGTAACACTCAGGATGGTGTTTAATGTCTGCAGCTCATGTAAGGAGAAAGAAATGCCAGGTCTAGCGTGGCACGAGAGCCCAAGAGGTCCCAAAACAAGAACCATTCCTCCAGTCAGCGCGCTACGGGAGAACATTCCCATGATTCCGAGGAGGAACGTCCTGCTGGAACACGCAGGAGCCAATCAGAACCCCGCAGAGAGGCAGGTGCGTGAACAGGCAGCCCACCGCGCCGTTCACACTCACATATGGAGCGCACATTCAACAAACTGTGAATTCCTCAAGCTGTCTTTAAGCTGCGGGTGGTAATGATAGAACATCACTACCAATCCTTGTGTATGCTAAAGATGTGAACTCATATAACCCGAGTCAGCACATTTTAAGAATCGTATTTAAAGTGACAGTTTTCTCATGACATTTCAGAAATATATATGACTTTAACTTCTGTACAATGCAAAAGATTTTTGTGATATATTTAGATTTTTTGCTCTTGTTTTTTTACCATAACGTAAATCAATGCATAGTTGCAAGTTTAAAAAATAACAATGTTAATCATTACACCAATTAAATATTATGTGTAATTTAAACAGTAAATTTGTCAAATTTAGATTTTCCCTGAACTCTATTTTTTATAATAAATAAATAAATAGCCAAAAAGGAATAATATAATAAATTAATAATAAATTAAATGAAAATAAAGTAATATTAAATAAAATAATTATATTTTAGATCACACCAAAATAATTTTACTCATGACAGATTTTTCTGGAGGTTTAACATTAGAGATAACTTAGTTTTAATAAAATAAAATAAATTAAATTAAATAAAAAATCAGAATTTCCCTGAACACCATATTTTAAATAAATAAATAGGCAAAATTTATTAATATAATAAATTAATAACAAATTAAATGAAAATAAAGTCATATAAAATAAAATAACTATATTTTAGATTATATTAAAATAATTTTACCCATAACATTAGATTAAACATTAGAGACAATTTAGTTTTATTAAAAAATTAAATTAAAAACAATAAATCGGAATGAATTCAGATTTTCCTAAATACCATATTTATATATAATAATAATAATAATAATAATAATAACACAAGGAAAATTGTATAATATAATTTATTAATAACAAATTAAACAAAAATAAAATAATATAAAATAAAATAATGATATTGTATATTATATTAATCTAATTGCACCCATGACAGATTTTTCTGGAGCTTTAACATTAGAGTTTATTTAAAAATAAAATAAAACAAAATAAAATAAATCTGAATGAATTCAGATTTTCCCTGAACACCATATTTAAATAAACAAACAAATAAATAAATAGGGAAAAAATAATAAAAGAAAACTAAAAGAAAAACTATTTGCAACACAAAATAAGCTATTTATTTAGCTAGTTGCTTATTAGCTTAGTTAATAATAATAATAACAACAATAATAATAATAACAATAATAATAATAATAATAATTGACCTATTACCCGAAAAATAATAATTACCACAAAGCTAAATGCAGGTTAAAAATTCTAATTTATTGATTTAATTAAATCTTTCAAGTTGCAAACATGATTTTGATTACTTCTGTTGACATAGCTGTTTAAAAATAATTGTAATTTAAAGTGAAATGTCGTTTGAAATACATTTATATGCAAAGTAAGTTACATTTGGCATGTACTATGCTATCTGTTCATTTGGACTGAAATGTACTAGATGAATTGTTTCCAGGGTCACTCAATTAAGCTCATTAATAACAACTGAATATTTTGAGTAATTCACTTGAAACTTTTCTACAAATTAAGTTGTTCTAACTCAGTGTAGCCTGCTGGTTGAATATAATTTCATTAGAATTTGTCATAACTTCAAAACTTGCATTTGTTAAACCAAAACATTTGTACAATGAACGTGAAAGGACTCTAATGTTAAGCTGACCCTGTTAAGCTAGCAGAAATAAAGTCATACAGGTTTGAAACCTTTTGGCTGAAGTATCCCTTTAATGCATTGTTGGTGGACATGCATCGTGAAAGCGGCTGTACAATGACTCCATACATGGAATGGAATTGTTTTTATGACTCTCAACAGAGTTTTTGTCCATGAAGACCAATTCAATGAGGTCACTCGATATCAAGTCTACTCGAAGTCAGGCTCACCGCAGGAACCCAACACTGCCCGAATCAACAGAATGTACACACATACGTTCATCCAAAAACATGCAGACTAGCCAACAAATGCCAAGCAATGGAAATAATCAACAATTACAGTAAGAGAGAATGTTCTGGGTTGGAGCGCAGACAGGAACGCTGCTGTGGCACTGCAAGAGAAAAATCCTGATGCATGACTGCTGATTTTTAGGTTTAGTAAAAGGCACTCTGGGCTAGCAGGGATTAACATGTGGTCAGACCAACCTCAGAATCTCGCCCTCATCTGTTAAGAGACCATCTGATGCATGTCGCCAAAAAAAAGTTAAACGCTGTTCCACAAATTTGATAATAATAAGAAATGAGCTCCAAAGTATCATATTAGATTTCTGAAGGATCATGTGACACTGAAGACTGTAGTAATGATGCTGAAAATTCAGCTTTGCATCAAAGGAATAACTTACATTTGAAAATATATTCAAATATAGCACAGTTATTTAAAATTGTAACAATATTCCACAATATTACTGTACTTTTGGACTACAGCACGTAGACATTGCATGGGAATCGTCTAAACGAATATGACCGGATCAGATTGTGTGGTACTAAATAAACATTCTCTGTTCTCTCTAAAATACTACCAGATTGTTGCATCTTGTTACTAAAGAAAAAGTTTAAAAGGTTTCTGACACATACCTCATAGCTGACAAGCTATGATCCTGAAGGTCTTATTGTTCTGCAGTGTGAACAGAGCTGTAGGGTTTCCAGCTGCAGTGGAGTCAAAGACATTTTGATGATTCAGTGAGATCTTGTTCTCACACATGCTCACACTTTATTGCCCTCCGTAAGCAAACAAGAGCCAGGCTGATAAAAACGCGTAATCAAATAAAGCAGGTTCTGATCAAACGAAACAGTTGGAGTGACCCCTCACAGACAAACATTCGGCTTCAAAACTCACACAGAAAACAGACGGCAGGCTTTAGCTGCATGTGGTTATTATTTAACAAAAGAATTTTAGTATAGATTTTAAAAAGCACTGATGTTTAAAAGATACAGGCCTTACAGTGGATGGATGGACAGAGTTCAAATAGAATAATAGAAGAATAATAGAAGTCAGTCTGATAGAATAATAGACAGACAGGCATGGATGGATGGATGGATGGATGGATGGATGGATGGATGGATGGATGGATGGATGGATGGATGGATGGATGGATGGATGGATGGATGGATGGATGGATGGATGGATGGATGGATCAATAGACAGACAGACAGACAGACAGATAGACAGATGATAGACAGATAGATAGATCGATCGATCGATAGATAGATAGATAGATAGATAGATAGATAGATAGATAGATAGATAGATAGATAGATAGATAGATAGATAGATAGATAGATAGATAGATAGATAGATAGATAGATAGATAGATAGATAGATAGATAGATAGAATGTCAGAACAATAGATAGAACTATAGAACCATAGAATAAAATAAAATCTGTCCGTCCTGAGAGAGATATCATTTTATACCAAAAATAGAACTATACAAAATTTCTAAAATATAAAGTTACAGTCAGACAGTTTTTTAAATAAGTTTTTAAAAATCCCCTCACCCCAGTTTGTACAATACCAGTATATTGTTCAGACACACACCCGACTGAACTCCACCCAACAGAGCAACTCATAATACATACTAATATCCCTCATGGCAGTGCCAATGTCACGATACAGTCTGTTTCTAATAAAACATATCATTTGTGTCTCTCTCCGTTTCCAGCATGTGTATTCTCTCTCCTCCTCTTCTGCTCTTCCTCCAGGGACTAATGGCTCATGCTGTTTCCCACTTGGCCTGCTGTTTACACATTTTCCATACAGTCTTGATTACTCCATCTCAACCAGTTTGGGTGTTGCTGTTTGTTTTCCCAACTGTATCTATGCCTGCAGCGCTGAGGATTGAGTAGGAAGAGGAACACATAAATCATGAATGATGAGTAATCATGCTCCCCCAGCTGACAGGGAATGCCCAGACAGACACGCTTTTTGGCTTATGTTGGGGTTGTAGATGTAACACACTTAAGTGTGCTTAACTTCTCTTTGCATGTCCTCTCAAACGGTGAGTGCTTGTCTTTAAACATCTACTGTAACATCTCATATTACTTCTGCATGGATTTATAGACTAGAAGAATATAGATGGGATGTGCAAAAACTGCAAACTGAGTCAAAAGTGGTGCAGTTCATGAATGTTCCTGCAAAATATTTCTGTTCAAAATTGAGAACCTGAACCTCATTTTACTCAAATAACAGTTACAGAACCCCAGTTAATCCGTACAGATTGACTTTCACTATCCAGACAACTCATTCGTCGAGTCCTGTGACAAATGGATTGCAGGGGTCAAAGTCTGTTTACCACCATAATCCCTACATGAAGTCTCAAGTTCATATATAGTGCACATTATAGATGAGAGAGAGAGAGATGAAACAATGTAAGATCACATTCCCATAAAGCTAAAACCAAGCGCAGAATTCAAAACAAATTTCCTATTATATATGTATATATATATATATATATACACACACACACACATATTTTTTTTATACAACAGTTCTTTCTAGTCCTTGAATCTGATTGGCTGATAAGAGTGCGATATTAGAGCGATATCAGAACAGCTGTTTCACCGGTTTTCAGGCGAGAATGTACTTGTTTATAGTTTAAAGATGCAATTTGTTAAAGAATATAGCGCCTATTTGAAAATTTGCATCTACATTTTCGGACGTGTGAGCTCCAGATCGTCAGCGGCCATTCTGCGCTTATGAAGCCGCAGAAAGAAGCCTCAGCTCGGCCAGATCTTCTGGAATTTACTGCTGGCACTGATGTCTCTATAGGGTAAAACATGAGATATAATTCATTTTGGGTAAATCTAACGGGTAGTCTTTAGTCTAAACTATTATTTGTTCCAGAGCAAATACTTTTGGCAAAATCTCATCATGTTTATGTAAATTCAATGCTGTATATCAGAGTGCTGACTTTGTACATTTGACTGAATTGCCTAGCAACTTTTATGATGGCTGTTGTTGTTGTTGTTTATTAAATATTGTTATTTAATAAAAATATTTTATATAAATAATAGTAGTATTTAAAAGTGTTTAGTATTGAGAAACGGTGCGTGTTCGAGATGTTGATTTTAATTACATTGTTCCACCTTTAGAGAGCGACAAGAGAATGTTTTACGAGTCAGCAGTAAAGACTTTAATGCTGAAAAATAAACGCAATTAGAAACGGAAGTTATTTTTAGTTTCAATAACAGCTTGACGCAGCTAACAAATGCACTGAGCAGCACTGTCTTCAGAAATCACCCTTAACAGCAGTGTTGTTTTCGTCAACGATGACGATGACGAAATCATTTCGTTGACGCAACTTTTTTTCATGACGATAACGAGACGATGACGAGATAAAAATGGCTCGTTGATGACTAAAACATGACGAGACGTGTGTGAGTTTTCGTTGACGAGACGAGAATAGACGAAAATGTTAGTGGGTGGTCCGTCAGACGTTTAAAATGCACAACATTTCTTCTTATTGTGCATGCCAATTAAAACCTAAAAAGTATCTGCCGCTATGGCAAGCCGTTTTAGCATTAAATACTTTGCCGTACTAGTAGGCTATGGCAAGCCGTTTTAGCATTAAATACTTTGCCGTACTAGTAGGCTATGGCAAGCCGTTTTAGCATTAAATACTTTGCCGTACTAGTAGGCTATGGCAAGCCGTTTTAGCATTCTATCCTTGTTTGGTTACGCCCACCACCTGGCGTGCAGCGCACAACGTGCTCAACATGTCACATTGTTGTCACTCAGACAGACAGACGATTAACCATGATGGCGGCAGTTTGCACATTATTTCAAATATATGTCTTTTATGTCTAAAACCATTCCTTCATTATTGTAATTATTGGTGAAAATAGTCGATCCGGAAGCTCACATTGTGTTGAACTATAGATCGGCTATTTTCACAACTTATAAGTGACACTACCCAACAGCAAAATACTTACTGACCTACATTAATTTGTTAAAAGACTACTTTTCCCCCTTTTTTGACTAAAACTAGACTAAAACCTTTATGACTTTTCTTCGACTAAAATTAGACTAAAACTAATAAGCATTTTAGTCCAAAAGACTAAGACTAAGACTAAATCTAAGATGGTTGTCAAAAACAACACTGCTTAACAGCAATGATGGGAATAACGGCGCTATAAATAAACGGCGTTACTAACGGCGATACTTTTTTCAGTAACGGGTAATCAAACGAATTACTGTTTCCCCCGTTACAACGCCGTTACCGTTACTGACTTTAAAATGCGCGTTACTATAACAGAACACCGAAGCGGTTTTCATGCGAGCAGCGTCTCTCTTTCTCTGGGGTGTGTGTGTTTGTTTGTGTGTGTTCGTGGGCCGGGGCGGGACACATAACCAGTGATGATGATTGGTGTGTCTGTAAGCGTGGTGTAACTGAGAACGCGGTGATTGGCTTAGATTGAGTACATTTCCATTGTTTGCCAATCAGAGGCAGAGTAGTGCGGGTGCACACACACGGTCAGTCGCACAAACCAACATCCACAACATCACAACGATGGCAAGTCCAACAAGTTAAAAGGTAGCTTTTGCAAACTGGAAGTATAAGCACTACTTTCCCTCCCTGAGGTGAAAGGCAAAAATATTTATGTAACGTGCAACTTATGCCCAGGAAAAAGAGTCTCTCTGCGTCGGTGACAAGTAATACCTATCTACTGAAGCACCTCACATCGTCACACACACCGCCACAAAATTAGTGGCTAAGAACGCAGGTGAAAACGATATTTAAAGTTCTAAACCATATATTGTGTTTTATTGTTCCACTAGAGTAATGATAATATTTATAATAATATGTTGAATTTGAGTTGTCTCTCACGTTGTCCCACAACAACATTAAAATAGTGTAGATTAGTGTACAATGTTTTATATTTATTTTACAGTTATATTAAATTAGATTTTTTTAAGTAACGCAATAGTTACTTTGCCTGGTAATTAGTTACTTTTATAATGATGTAACTCAGTTACTAACTCAGTTACTATTTGTGAGAAGTAACTAGTAACTATAACTAATTGCTTTTTTAAAGGTACGTGCCCAACACTGCTTAACAGATGAATGGATATTAACGTTACGACAAAGATAACGCTTTTTCTTGCAGACATTCAAACTAATGTTTTATCGTGAATATGAAGAATGAATGCAGTAATAGATGCAGGTAATCATGATTCCTCAGTCCATCTCTCTCAAATAATACTCTACCATGCATAATACAATGAGCTTTTAATGCAGTTACAGTATACAATAAGCTTTCAATGAAGCAACGCAACGTTTGTTACTAGTTCTGAAGTAATGTTTTCGAATTAGTAATCAAGGCTTGGGCTCAGCTGTTAAACTGTCAAACAATTCAAGAATCCCCTCCAGAGAAATGCAGAAATGCATTTCTGCATATCCCATCTGGACGTGCTCATAACTAAACATCTGATACTATGATGCAAGCTCTGGTGTTTCTTGTCAGCAAGTCAGGTACATGTGTTCACATCTCAAAAAGTGTCTCCTGAGGTAAATGATCCCGCTATGTGAGAGAGACTCACTGCTCATGAACTCTTGAAATGAGACGAATGTCAAGCACAGGCTTAGAAACATCTGGAGTAGAAGCTCAGCTGTGTGACTGCGGAGACCTACCAAACAATCATGACTTATTTGCAGACTGTAATAGCCAAATTCAAGTATAATGAAAATACTTCAATTTGTGAGATATATAATGAATATAATAATGCTACAGATTTTTTTAATTTTTACTCAGTATATATTTCAATATTTATGCGTTTGCTGTAGAATCCAAAGAAGAAGCCAAGAAGATTAAATATTTAGTAATTTTATGCTTTTAGTTTTAAAGGATTAAATCACTTTCAGAATAAAAATTTCCTGATAATTTTTATGTCATTCAAGTTATTCATGTCCTTCTTTCTTCACTAAAGAAGAAATTAAGGTTTTTGAGGAAAACATTCCAGGAATTTTTTCCATATAGCGGACTTTAATGGGAACCAAGGCATTGGTTTAAAATAAAATAAACATTAATTATCTTTTTAACCACAAATGCTCATCTTGCACTAGGCTCTGCAATGTGTATGTGCATTTTCATGCATCACATAATCACGCTGGAAAAGTCACGCACGATTAGTTCTTTGTCTGTAAAACTTCGATTCAAAAAGGTAGGGTAACTTCAAAATCATCCAACATTGTCGTTGCACCTTTTTTGTAAAGGGTGTTTGACTTTCTTTGCATGTTTGCTTTGTAAACACTGGGTTGGTACTTCCATGTGAGGTTAAGCTAGTGCAAGATGAGCATTTGTGGTTGTAAAGCATATAAATTGTCATTTATTTTAGAAAATTGCCGATCATTTTGTTACATAAGAAGCTGCATTAAAACGGCAGTTTGGACCTTCAACCCAATGGCTCTGACTGAAGTCCACTATATGGAGAAAAATCCTTGAATGTTTCCCTCAAAAACCTTTTCAGCTAGATAAAGACATGATCTTGGATGACATTGGGTTAAGTAAATTAGTAAATCAGTCACATGAGCAGATGAGAGACTTTGGGTTCATATGCTTTCAATTATTATATAATATTCTCACTTCTCTGCTGAATACCCACTATCATCACCTCTCGGGTTCAATCTCTTTCAATTACATTTTAAAAATCTCCGGAAATCTTATTCCTGTCCCAAAGAGCACAGGGAGTTCACTTCCTTCGAGAGACGTCTCACTCGTCAACGGTATTGAACATCAAATGCTTCAATCTGTCATTGACTTCACAATCTGTTTACTTTCCATAATTAGAGTCACAAAGGCTTGTTGTTGTGCAAGATCTGAACATCAGAAGAGACCTGGATGTAAGCAGCTCAATTATAGTCGAAGGGCACACCCTAAAAGCAAGAAGCCCGTGTGAAGGCATTGTTTTCAGCAGGAGAAGCCTGGAGCCGCTCCGCAGTGCGGAGGACGTGCAAAACCTGAGAAATACAGATGAGAATCAAAGACTGGGAGCTAAGCCAGAGAGGAGGGACTCGTAGCAAACAAGAGGAAAGCAGCGGAGTCTCAAGGATGAAGCTAATGGCCAAAACCCTCTCGCTTTGCCCTCTACATAAGGCAAAGCCTTTAGAAACTGCATAGGAACATCTTTTTTGCACAGGCAACCACTCACATTTTTCATAAAATGTAAGTCATTATTAATATTATTTTTTGGACTGCACTCAAGAGAAATAAACCTTTTAAAATATAATGACTATGTCCCAAAAAGTAAAGGGGGTCAATTTAGTAATTTCTAAAAGTGGGGGTCATGTCCTTCACAGTTATAATGGCTGCTACGCCCTGCCAAGCTCATCTCCATGCCAAAACCAGAGTCTAGCAACACCCCACAGCGCTCTACAACCACTTCACCCAAAACTTCGCTGTTACATACCAGACATAAATCATCCTTAATGACAAACTAGTCTCTCTGAAGTAAGTCCCCAGAATGGGAGACAGACCATTGGATATGAAATGATGCTGAAAGGCCCTGCCAGGGTGCAGCTTACAACCCTTGCACGCTTACATATAAAGCGGTAGTCTGCACTGTAGCGGGATAAGCTGACTAGGGGTAAAAAACGGCAAACCACTTCTAAAGTAAAGCTTGCTGCAGGACCGTATCCAAATGAGGCATGACACTCGGCGGCTTACTGCATGGCCACAGGCTCTAGATAAAAACACAGCTAGAAAATACTCGGCATGTGTTCAGAATTAACAAAGCCATTGTCAAAATGGGTTACTGAATAGGACCAGGCAGTATAGAAATGCATCAACCAATCTGTTGATCAAAGAATTTGTTATGTAAATACAAATGCCCACATTGAACTCCATAGGAAATCATTCTCTAAACATTACGGAATATAAAGAGTGCAAGTAAATGTTTATCAAATGTCTAAATTGTTGCACAGCAGTGCTATCCTTACCTGGCTCTGCTGAAAGATGTGAACTGATGATAAAAGTCCTATTCCTTAATTTCCCAATGTGTGGCAGCGTATTTTGGTACTAAACAACTGCTTCAGCTGTGCTGTAAAATCTTATGGGGAGGAGAATGTGTGTACAGGAGATCCTGCTGCTCAGAAGCCCAGAACACACATGCTTCCTGTCAACCACACCTCAATCCGACTTGAAACTTCATGAGCATATTAAAGAAAAAACACTTAAGCAAAACAAGGTCAGGTCAAAGTGCCAAATTTTTATCGGTTTTAATTTTTTGGATATAATATGTCACAGTTAACTTTATTTTGCTATCCTCACTTACATAAATGAATTATAGTGGCCTGTACCCACTGGTAAAAAAAAATATATCAAAAATTATATCTGGTGTCTGAATAATTTTTGGTTTGACTGTAGATATAATACATTTTAGTCTTAGTCTTTTTTAAGCTTTCTGTACAATCAGAAAGACCTTTCCTCTTTAGTAAGTGGTTCTTGGCCAGAAGAATAAATGACAAACTGGTCCAAACTTTATGCTAATTGTCAAAATTACGCTATTCCTCCACACATATGCAAAGAAAATGTAAAGAAACAGACAAATAAACAGGCCATACTCTGGCATGTAACATCCAGGGTTGCGCATCATGTTTAAACAGTTGAATCTGAATTGAATTTGACAGGATTCAGAACTGCAGTTTGAATGTGAATTAACCTGAATTTAAATAAAATGTATACTTAAACTTTAACTAGAAAATCAAACAGTCTGAAAAGTTTAAACTTAAATTTTTAAGTAAATTTAAAAAGCATTTAGGTTTAAACAGATAGGTTTTTAACTTTTAAATTAAATACGATTATGATTTTTTTTATACTTTATCAAATGAAATAAATTAATGTTTATTTCTCAGAATGTATACCTGTGTTGATATTTTTTTAATTGAAATTCAGTAAATTCCTCTTCCTGTCATTTCAATTATAACTTCTAAGTCTAAAACTTACTGTGGCCAATTCAACTCAAATTCCACGATGACATTAATAAGATCAGACACAAACTCCCAAAAGACCAATTTAACCAAAACTAGATATGCATCTCCTGAAGACGACATCCAATACACAGACCACAAATCAGTTATTAAAAATAGAAGAATATCACTCGCAATTCCTAAATTCCTTTTAAATTTATTTTAAAGAATAAAGTTCATACAAAAAAGGAGGCAAAATTGTAGAAAACTATAGAGAAGAAGCAAACTAACTATAAAATGACCAAAAAAACACTAAAGACTATTCACAAAATACATTAGTTGCCAAAATTATTTGAACACTGGTATTTTCACCAGCTAAAAAAATGGTTTTAAGTCAGTTATTTCTACATTTTGCTGTAGTGTGTCAGTAGGAAATATAAGTTTACATTTCCAAACATTAATTTTGCCATTAATTGTAATAACCGAGTAAGAATTTTGTTTGCACAAGGAGTCCAACGAGTCCACACAGAGATCTGTTTTCAACATCATCAAGTCTGTCTGGAATGACTTGAAGAAACAGAACAAACTGAGATCTAGGTAGGTCTCTTGAAGCATCTTGGAGACGTTTCCACAGTCCTTCTGGATTTAATCTGTCTCGGTTTGCTCTGTTTCTTCATGTCTTTCCAGACAGACTGGAAAGTGAGGAGATCAGATCTCTGTGTGGAGCACTGGCTGTTGTCAGACTCCTTGTGCAAACAAAAATCTCCCTGGTTTATTACAAGTAATGGCAAAATGAATGTTTGGAAATGTAAACTGATATATCCTGACACACTACAGCAAATGATAGAAATAACTGACTTAAAACCATTTTAACTGGTGAAAATACTAGTGTTCTAATAATGTTGGCCACCACTATATTACAGACACTTAGGAGCAACATCCTAACTGTTCTGTTTTCGGGTTAATTAATTGTGCTGAAAAATCAAATCACTGGCTTTGCTATAATGGATGCCCCAGCTGAAGCCAAAGAACAATGGATATCTGTGAGCAAGAGAAGAGATGATGGGAAATCATCACGGTCAGTGCACTTTGTTTAAACATATCAAGGACACGAGTCACAAATCTGCCAATGCACCTGCTAAATGAACGAGAAGAACTTATCCATGCACATGTGCAGCTCAGTCAGGAACCATATGGGCTTCACACCAGTGTTCAACGGACGGGGTGGAGCGCCGTTTTTCCTGTTCAAGGGAAAAACACCCCGGACCAGCTCCCCATGACCAAACCCAGCTCTGAGTCACCCGATGTAATTCTTGGCTAGCAGGGGACGCAGATTTTGGAAGAGAACCCATAATTGTTCTGTCTGCACTTAGTTCCTCTATTTGTCCTCAATTGAGACCTTTACATCTTTAAAAGCCCAGCGGGGTCATCACAGTGAGAACTAGAAGTCGTTCGAGGTGGAAAAACATGCTCCCGAGCAGCCAAATCCAGGAAGCCATTGGCTCCTATATCACAACTCCAGGACGTCTGACCAATTCAGGAGCAAAATTGCACTCCTCGAGTGGCTAAAAAAATAAACACGGTAAGGTTATAAGTCTCTTGCTAGCAGCCGGTCAGTCCTCCAGCTGAAACCAAGAAACATTGAGCTGAGGAAATGAGGTGTAGCGTTGTAAAAGACAATGCGGTGTTTTCAGAGCCTCATGCCAGGACTAACAATGTGCTATGATCTTAAATGGCTTTTTAAAAAAGTGGGAAAGAAATGCTTAGCTGTTTAAGAAAAAGGTGATTTATGGTGGTCAGAGTTAGTTCATTTTCTCGCATTGACTCCCTGGGACCTGGACTAAGCATTACTCATGCTGCTCCCTTCCAGCTTAGCTCTTAACCCACAAGTCAAAAACATTATCTGCGTAAAAGCAGACGCAAATGCTTGGCCAACGCATCTTAATGGTCGTTTTAGCAGAACTGTTGCTAACAACCTCAATACTCAAGGGGGTTTGTCAAATGCCAAAGTACCATCAAAAGTTGCAAGAAAAAGGATGTACAAATTACAAATTTCCAGCATGATGACTCTGTCTTATTAGATTAGTCAGACTGTATTTGTCTATAATTGTGACTAAGATGACCAGGGTTTGTACAGAATCAGATACTGTAAAATTAAATTCTAGGACTTTCAAAAACTTTTCAACCACTACTTTTTTATTTTTAAGGACTTCAACCTGAGATCTAACTTATCGAACAGTGTCCTTCATTTCACATTCTAAAAAATAATAGATATAGATAAATAAAAACATACTAATAAAAAAATAAATAAATAAAGTGAAGAACATGCAAAGTATTGCTACTAAAGTATTTTACTACAGTAAAAAAAACTTAATTTTCTTAAGGGATTTGTATTTGTGCATACTTTCTTTTTTTCCTTTCTTTTTTGTTTTGTTATGTCTTGTTTTTATAATTGTACTACATTAGCAGTTTGATGTTCTCTACTGTTTAAGAAAAACAAAACAGAAAAAAAGATTCGTCCCGGTGAAGTTCTGGTCTGAATTTGTTTTAGATTGGGACTTCAAATTGTGTATCGCATATCATTTGATGTGAATCATTCAATTCGCTAAATGATTCCCAAACCGTTCTGATCTAAGTCAAATGATTCACAATCCACGCTCTGAAGTCCTGGCCTGTATTTGATTTAGATCGTGACTTCAAATCGCGTATCGCATATCAATTGATTTGAATCATTCAATTCACCAAATGATTCACAAACCCGTTCTGATCTAAATCAAATGATTCACGATCCACGCTCCAAAGTCCTGACCTTAATCAAATACTTTGTGATATGCAAAGTTCTAATCTAAATCAAATGATTCGCAATTTGAAGTCCCGAACTAAAACAAATGATTCACGATAGGCAATCTGTTTAGAAAGCTTCGAATTTCACACATCACTATGCGCTTTTTTAAAATCATTACAAGCGATGTTGAAATTCAAAAATGAACGGCTCTTTTAATTTGATCTGGTTTTTGCTAGTGATTCGCTTGAAATGAACAATCGAAAACGAGTTTCAGTTGATTTGATTCATCTTTTCGCATCTTATTAAACACTTCATACAGTGGGGAAAATAATTATTTGATCCCCTGCTGATTTTGTACGTTTGCCCACTGACAAAGAAATAATCAGTCTATAATTTTAATGGTATGTTTATTTTAACAAAATAAGTATTTGATCCTCTATCAATCAGATTTCTGGCCCCCAGGTGTCTTTTATACAGGTCACAAGCTGAGATTAGGAGCAACTCTCTTAAAGGTAGTGCTCCTAATCTCAGTTGGTTACCTGTATAAAAGACACCTGTCCACAGAAGCAACCAATCAATCAGATTCCTAACTCTCCACCATGGTTAAAACCAAGGAGCTGTCCAAGGATGTCAGGGACAAGATTGTAGACCTACACAAGTCTGGAATGGGCTACAAGACCATCGTCAAGCAGCTTGGTGAGAAGGTGACAACAGTTGTTGCAATTCACAAATAAAGGAAACACAAAATAATCTTCCCTGGTCTGGGTCTCACCTCGTGGAGTTTCAGTGATCATGAGAATGGTGTGGAATCAGCCCAGAACTACAAGGGAGGATCTTGTCAATGATCTCAAGGCAGCTGGGACCATAGTCACCAAGAAAACAATTGGTAACACACTACGCCATGAAGGAAATCCTGAATCCTGAAATCCTTGCCATTTTCAAAGGCTTTCCAGGCCTTAAATTTAAAAAAGTAAAATGCAAGCACTTTAAGCACCTTGTATGAACCCTGGATGAAGATTAAACCACATTTTATGAATAATCAATGAGAATCAGTTTCATTCCGATGGGTTCACAAACTTTTGCTTGCAACTTGTTCCGTAATAAAAGTAGCTGACTTTATGATCTTAAAAACAAAGGTTCCAGAGGGTTTCAAACGGGTTTTCACAGCTATAGAAGAACACTTTTGGGCTTTTTTAAATACATTTTAATAATCTAAAGAAACTTTTTCCACTATAAAGAATCTTTTGTTGAATCGAATGATTCCATGAATGTTCAAGGTTCTACATGGAACCTTAGATATCAATAAAGAACCTTTATTTTATTTTATTTTTAAATGGCCACCTTTACTCAAATGCCTGCTCTAGTGTCCCACATACATGTTACTAACATGAAGACATGATTTAGCTCAGAGACATTCAGAGTAAGTAGGAGGGAAAGACATTTCAGATTCTATATATAGTACTCAAAGGATCTGGAAAGACCAGCTGGAACATAAACAACGACATCAGAGCATAGACATTCTATAGCCTTCATATATTACCAAATACGGATGTACAGTTCAATAGACCACAATGACTAATGGCTTTATCTCCTGCTCGGTACAAAAGCAATCTAGGATATTTGCAGCCTGCAGCTCTTTAGGTTGAGTAGGAAGTTTTTCTTACACATCGTGATCATATTTCTCATTGCCAACTTAAACAAGCGTTTCAGGGGCCCGAGTTAAAGCTGATGTGTATTTTTTTCTGATGAATACTTGAAGCTTGTAAGTGAAGAAAAAAAAGTTCTTGTTCACTTCCATACAATGGCAAGTCCCATTTGAATCTCACGACTGCTTTTCTACCTCTAAAGACTCACTAGAGCACAAGCAAATTGCATTCGATTGGGCTGTGAATGAACACTTCATTAGTTAGAGCTAATTAACAAACGCCCCTTCTTGCGAGAAGCTTGCAAGGCAACTGAACTAATAAATGAATAAATCTTTTTGGTGGTTCAAAAGACTCACTGAATAATGTTTAGTGAATGATTTATTGACTCAAAAACCTGCCAAAAAGATATCAAGTCGATCAATGAACAAATCATGTTAATGAACTGATTCAAAAGATTTAACTCACTGAATGGTTTTATGAGTCATTCATAACATGCCAAAAAACTAAAGCGAAGTTAACTCAACTAATCGATTCAACAAATCTTACTAGTGAACTGATTCAAAAGATTCAACTCACTGAAATCACAAATAAACTACAAAAAAGGAAAATGAATAAATGAACAAATCTTTTTGTTTAATTAACTCAAACTATTTGAGTCACTGAATAAAGACACATTTATAAAACAGGAAACCTGGAGAAAAACAATCAATGAACAAATCTTATTAGTGAATTGACTTAATCTTAATCTGGGTGAATAAACATGGGAAAAAATTAATAAAAGGTAACAAAATAAATGAATGAATAAATCTTATTAATGAAACTCTGAAATAGATAAAAACTACAGATAACTACAGCGTAAATAAATTAATGAACAAATCTTTTTGATGAACTGATTCCAAAGATTTGAGACACTGATAAAATAAAACAAAATAAAAAAACGAAAAATTTAATGGTGCATTAGGGGCTTAATTGAAATAAAATAAAATAAAATAAAATAAAATAAAATAAAATAAAATAAAATAAAATAAAATAAAATAAAATAAAATAAAATGGCACATTGGGGGGCTTGACTGGGATAAAATTAAATTAAAAAATTTAAAAAATAATGGCGCATTAGAGGCAAAATTAGAGGAAACAGCACAGTGGGGGGCTTAATTGGGACAAAAAATAAAATAAAATAAAATAAAATGGCACATTGGGGGCTTGATTGGGATAAAATAAAATAAAACTAAATTAAAAATGTTATGGTGCATTAGGGGCTCAATTGGAATAAAAAATAAATAAATAAATAAAATAAAATAAAATATTTAATGGTGCATTGGGGCTTAATTGGAATAAAAAAATAATAATAATAATAAAATAAAATAAAATAAAAAATTAATGGTGCATAAAATGGCACATTGGGGGCTTGATTGGGATAAAATTTAATTAAATTAAATTAAAATTTTTCTGCCGCATTAGCGGCTTAATTGGAATAAAATAAAATAAAATAAAATTAAATTAAATTAAATTTAATTTAATTAAATTTAAAAAATTTAATAAATAAAAATTAAATTAAAAAATTTAATGGTGCATTAGGGATTAACTGGAATAAAAAAATAAAATAAAATAAAGTAAAATGGCACATTGGGGGCTTAACTGAAATGAAATAAAATAAAATAAAAATAAAATGGCACATTGGGGGCTTGATTGGAATTAAATTAAATTAAAAAATGTATGGCGCATTAGGGGCTTAATTGGGATAAAATAAAATAAAATCATGCATTGGTGGCTTAATTGGGATGAAATAAAAAATAAAATAAAATAAAAAAACATTCAAAATTTTAAAAAGTAAAAACATCATCTGTTCCATTCAGCGGCTCTAAAAACATTTGTTGACTCATTTAGATGAATCAAAATCCCCACCACGACTCATTATTTTTGCAATTCCCATTATCAACACTAATTGTACACAGAAATGAGACATTTCACCTTAAAGAAACGTGTAAGACTACACAATAAAGCCGCATCTGACATCGCTGACTAGATGTTTTCTCACACCTTTTAATTGACACTGATTTCCTCTGGCATTTCCAGTAATTTCCCTCTCCAGCATGTTGACTCTCCCTGCAGTGAACTGGCACTACACACGTGCTCGCCGTCGGCGTCTCACATTAGCTCTATCCAGCTCATGGCTGGCCTTTGAGTCTAATGATTCATTTACTCTCCCACTTAACCTCACTTGCCTATATTTACAATCACTCAGAGACTGTAACTTCATTTTCCAGCCTTTGGAATTCAAATCAAGTCCAGTCTCACGGACGTGCCTAAACTCGTCCAAGCCCGTATGCAATGAACCCGCTGTGAACCGCTGCAGTCATTTCCGACCCCTTGTGAAACCAGGCTAAGCTGTCGACAGAAATGAGCAATCGTAACGAGAGAAGAAGAGACGTCGGAGATGGTGAATTTGTTGTGATTGGAGCTGTCTGACCTGGATAACCTTCTGTTATCTAAGACACATTTACGATGAGGGCCTTTCTGCAGGATGAAATTCGTCCCAGCTCTCTTAGCTGCCAAAAAAAATCCCATTCTTAAGTATTTTTATCTGCTTTTTCAGTAATAAATATCTGAAAAACCTTCAAACAGATAAATTCACACGTGAAGCCACACAACGTAAGATTAAGTTAAAAACAAGCGTTATGAAAGACCAAATATACATGCAATTTATGAAAATAAGCCTTTACATTTTAAGCAATGTTGTTTCTCGAGTAAATTTATCTTGATTAATGACATTTTAGATGTTTTAACTGGAAAACAAGACAAAAGGACGTAAAACTCAATGTTTCTGGTCCAAATTTTAGTCATTGTGTGTATTTTAGCAATGTCATGTTTGTGTTCATGTGCCATTTGTCTTGTTTCTACTATCATTTCTCAGACCAGAGCCAGTCTGGACAGTGCAAATGGTCTGAGCATTTGTTTTTCGTGGCAGTGGTTAGACAGCAGCCACATCTTATCTAAATACGGACGAGGAGATTTATGGAATAGCATGTTAGTGTGGAAAATGTCCATCTGACAAGGACTTGAGTTATACAAATTGCTTGGATTTCAACTGAGTTTGTATTAGGATGTCAACATGAAGTTAAAATTTACCTTATTTATTTTTATAATGCACAATCCTAGACTTACTGTGATCATTCGCAGTACCTTGTTTTAAAAAAGGCAATACAAGTACAATCTTAAATCAAAAATAGCATACTTTGCATTCACAACAACTAAAAAATACATTGGGGGGTTTCATTGGAATAAAATAAAATAAAATAAAATAAAATAAAATAAAATAAAATAAAATAAAATAAAATAAAATAAAATAAAATAAAATAAAATAAAATAATACATTGTGGGGCTTAATTGGAATAAAATAATAAAAAAACACATTGGGGGGCTTAATTGAGATAAATAAAATAATATTAAATTAAATTAAATTAAATTAAATTAATTAAATTAAATTAAATTAAATTAAATTAAATTAAATTAAATTAAATTAAATTAAATTAAATTAAATTAAAAAATCACATTGGGGGTATTAATTGGGATTAAAATAAACAAATAAGATAATATAAAAATTTAAATAAAACACATTGGAGGGGCTCAGCTGGGCTAAAATAAAATAAAATAAAATAAAATAAAATAAAATAAAATAAAATAAAATAAAATAAAATAATGCAAAATAAAATAATGTAAAATAAAATAAAACGCAAAATAAAATAAAACACATTGGGGAGCTTAATTGGGCTAAAATGAAATAAAATAAATAATACATTGGGGGCTTAATTGGAATAAAATACAATTAAAAAACTAAATAAAATAAAATACAAAAACTGAAACACATTGGAGGGCCTTAACTGGGCTAAAATAAAATAAAATAAAATAAAATAAAATAAAATAAAATAAAATAAAATAAAATAAAATAAAATAAAATAAAATAAATATTACATTGGGGGCCTAATTGGAATAATAAAATACATTGGAGGAGCTTGACTGGACTAAAATAAAATAAAATGCATTGGGAGACTTAATTGGGCTCAAATAAAATAAAATAAAATAAAATAAAATAAAATAAAATAAAATAAAATAAAATAAAAAAATAAAATAAAATAAAATAAAATAAAATAAAATAAAATAAAATAAAATAAAATAAAATAAAATAAAATAAATAAAATAAAATAAAAAACACATTGAAGGAGCTTAACTGGACTAAAATAAAATAAATAATAAAATGTAATTAAATTAAATAAAAATAATAAAATAATAAAAAAAACAACACATTGGGGGGCTTAATTGAGAAAAAAAACACATTGGGGGGCTAAATTGGGCTAAAATAAAATAAAATAAACACATTGGGGGCTTAATTGAGATAATAAAATAACATTTAAAATTTTAAAAAGTAAAAACTTTGAATTTACTGTTTTAAAAGAAAGGTTGTTTAATTTGCAGGTTTCTTTTTGCAATGTAAACGGCTTTACCTTGACTTTTAAGTCATTTCTGTAATAAAAGCGGGAGGAATCCGGCTCTGCATCATTCATTGTCATTTTCATCTTTTATCTAATGACAGGAAACAAATTGCATCCATTTTTGGATCGTGGGGTCGGAAATTCCTCAGTGATTCTGGCGAGGGAAGTTGTTACACGTCTCTAAACAGATCTGGAGCATTTTTTGAGCCTTAATCGCAGTTTAATCAAGGGAGCTTCAGGGTGTCATAGCTGTCCTCCCAAATCAGATGCAATCTATCAAACAAAAAGCCCCGTCCTGTTGGGTTGTTTTTTTTTTCTTTCCTTGATGATGTCAAAGACAACACATCCCAAAATATCCTGTAGTTTCAACAAACCACACAGTGAAATGCTCAAGCATTGCTGAACGCCAGTGTGGACCGATCTGCAAAGCAAACTCAGAGCTCTAAAACACACGCACCCCTCGCACCTCTGGAATTTCCTGTGGGTGCAAAAAAGTGGCACAGCAGT
This sequence comes from Garra rufa, assembly GCF_049309525.1. Lineage (NCBI taxonomy): Eukaryota > Metazoa > Chordata > Actinopteri > Cypriniformes > Cyprinidae > Garra > Garra rufa. The sequence continues at coordinate 44,149,434 of NC_133368.1, read as the reverse complement.
AGGTAGAACTAGTTGCCCGACACAAACACACACATCACCAATATACACAATAATAGCTGCCATATGGAGCTCAGAGATGATGGAGAGGACTAATCAGCGGCTCTGTTCTCAATCCTAGTGAGCTGCCTATGTAGGCTGCATTTTAAGGCATCGTACACTCTTAAAAATAATGGTTCCAAATGTTTTTTTATTTGTTTGTTTGTTTTTTCCAGTGATGCCACTAAAGAACCGTTTTGCTAATGTGAGTGTACCTATGCACTTCCCAAGAATTTCTGTAAATGTAGAGTGTTCCAAATCATAAAATCATCTATAAAATAAAATAAAATGAAATGAAATAGCACAGTGGGGGCTTAACTGGAATAAAATAAAATAAAATAAAATAAAATAAAATAAAATAAAATAAAATAAAATAAAATAAAATAAAATAAAATAAAACAAAACAAAACAAAATAAAATAAAACAAAACAAAACAAAACAAAACAAAACAGCACACTAGGAAGGCTTAATTTGGATAAAAATAATATCAAATAATAAAATACAATAAAATAAAATAAAATAAAAGCATATTGGGGGCTTAATTGGAACAAAATTCAATTCAATTCAATTCAATTCAATAATAAAAAAGCACATTGGGCCTTAATTGGAATAAAATAAAATAAAATAAAATAAAATAATAAAACAGCACACTAGGGAGGCTTAATTTGGATAAAAATAATATCAAATAATAAAATACAATAAAATAAAATAAAATAAAACAGCACATTGGGGCTTAATTGGAACAAAATAAAATAAAATAAAACAGCACATTGGGGCTTAATCGGAACAAAATAAAATAAAATAAAATAAAATAAAAGCAAATTGGGGGCTTAATTGAAACAAAATAAAATAAAATAAAATAAAATAAAATAAAAGCACATTGGGCCTTAATTGGAACAAAATTCAATTCAATTCAGTTCAATTCAATAATAAAAAAGCACATTGGGCCTTAATTGGAATAAAATAAAATAATAAAACAGCACACTAGGGAGGCTTAATTTGGATAAAAATAATATCAAATAATAAAATACAATAAAATAAAATAAAATAAAACAGCACATTGGGGCTTAATTGGAACAAAATAAAATAAAATAAAATAAAATAAAAGCAAATTGGGGGCTTAATTGGAACAAAATAAAATAAAATAAAATAAAATAATAAAAAAGCACATTGGGCCTTAATTGGTACAAAATTCAATTCAATTCAATTCAATTCAATTCAATAATAAAAAAGCACATTGGGCCTTAATTGGAATAAAATAAAATAAAATAAAATAAAATAAAATAAAATAAAATAAAATAAAATAAAATAAAATAATAAAACAGCACACTAGGGAGGCTTAATTTGGATAAAAATAATATCAAATAATAAAATACAATAAAATAAAATAAAATAAAATAAAATAAAATAAAATAAAACAGCACATTGGGGCTTAATTGGAACAAAATAAAATAAAAGCAAATTGGGGGCTTAATTGAAATAAAATTAAATTAAATTAAAATAAAGAAAAAATATAATTAAATAATAGCAAATTGGGGGCTTCATTGGAACAAAATAAAATAAAACAGCATACTAGGGGGCTTAATTGGGATAAAAGAATAAAATTGTAAAAAGTAAAAACTTCAGCTCAGAGATGATGGAGAGGACTAATCAGTGGCTCTGTTCCAAATCCTAGTAAGCTGCCTATGTAGGCTTCAATTTAAGGCATCTTTTTAGACAGCTCACTAGGTTTTGAAACAGAGCCGAACAAAATATCCCCACCTATTTGCTAATCACAAACACTCTCCTTTTCAAAACACGCTTTAAAACGACACTATCATACAGGAAAGATTGAGGGGCTTCACTTTGGGGATGGTATTTTAGAACAAGTATGAGTTGGCCAAGCCAAACATGTCCTGGGACAGCATGCAGTTGTTTTTTTTAGATTCTAGAGTACGCCAATACCCCTCCTCTACCAGAGGGGCTTGTCCACTATCAAAGAAAAAAATGTCCTCTGTGATAAGATTTGTTTGGTTTCCAGACAGAAATTTGATGGTGGATTTGACAAAAGGAGCCTAACCTGAACAAGCAGACACAACCATTTAGGGAAGTTCTCAAGGCTCACAACCTTGTTCTGGAAAGCGCAAGTCTCTCACAATGCAATTTCAGTTACAGACATTCATTTTTATGGAAAACATATTTAAAAGAAATATATTTTTGGCTGTTTTTGTGTCTAACATGACAGATTAAGCATGATTTTTTTCTTACCTTAACCTCACACTTCCTGTGGCAGGCTAACCGGCAAACTGCAGAGACAAAGAGGAAAAAAATACACATATTTTATGAATTCCATTGTGCATTTTAAAAATTAATATAAATATAAAATAAATTATAAATAAAATAAATGTATTCATATATTTCAAAAATACTATCAATATATTTTATTATACACTTTTTGTTTACTATAATTGAGGGGTCAAACTAGGAACTAAGCACATTGGAGGCTTTCTTGGGAATAAAATAAAATAAATTAAAATTAAAAATGTACCTACATATAATTTATTTTATTATATATGTTTTTGTTTAAGAGACCTATCTAGGGTGTAAGAATTAAGCAAATTGTGGGCTTTCTTGGCAAGAAACAATAAACAAAAAAAAAAACAAAAAAAAAAAAAATACAATTTAAAAAAAATAAATAAAATGTATTTATATATTTTTAAAAATACCACAGATATATGTTATTATACACTTTTTGTTTATTATAACTGAGGGATCTAACTTGGAAATAAGCACATTGGGGGCTTCTTGGAAATTAAATTAAATTAAATTAAATTATAAATAAATAAATAAAATGTATTTATATATTTGAAAAATACCATAAATATTAAGCACATTGTGGGCTTTTTCTTGGGCAGAAAAATAAAATAAAATAAAATAAAATAAAATAAAATACATTTGAAAAATACCATAAATATATTTTATTATACACTTTTTGTTTACTTTAACTAAAGGGTTGTACTAGGAAATAAGCACATTGAAAGCTTTCTTGGAAATTAATTTAATATAATTTAAATAAATAAATACATATTTACATATTACATTACATTACATTACATTACATTACATTACATTATATTATATTATATTATATTATATTATATTATATTATGTTATGTTATATATTATTTGTTTACCATTACTGAGAGTGCTAACTATGTAAGCATTAACCATTTTTTCTTGGGTAAAAATAAAATAAAATAAAATAAAATAATTACCATAAATATATTTTATTATACACTTTTTGCTACTATAACTGATTAGTCTAACTAGAAAATAAGCACATTGGGGGCTTTATTGGGAATAAAATAAAATAAAGTAAATATATTTAATATATAATATTTGTTTACCATTACTAAGACAGCTATGTATTAAGCAGATTGTGGGCTTTCTTGGGCAGAAAAAAATAAATATAATAAAATATAAAATAAAAAACTTTTACTTCAGAAAAGATGTTTTCTTTCAGCATGTTCTTTCTCATCTTTTTGCACTGCAGAACTTGTTTACTCTGTTCTCTGTCAAACAACATTTGCCATTAGAAACTTGACATTACACAGCACCCTTTACATCAGACTATCACTTCCCGCCTTTCTGTTGACCACAGTGGTTGAGTTCAGGCAGGGCTGCAACCACTACAGATATTGCGGAGAACATGCTCCCCACAAAATCATTCAGATTAGTGGTCAATCATTATGGGTTTTCAATGCACATCATCCGTGATTCATGTGAAATGGAGGAAAAGCCTTCAGACGTCTGTGACTGATGTAAAGCTGCTCGACAAAACAAAAGTTGTTTGCCAAGACTAGTTTTTCTCAATGTTTATATGATCATTTCTGAACATTTCTGAGTCATAGACCACCAGTGATGAAAACTGAAAGTGACTTGCTATTCTTCAGCAAATGTTTGCAATAAACAGTGTAGTACATTCACAACTGGTTATCTTACGATAACTCACTGTTATGTAAACTTTAGCTTGCTAAATTCACACATGTGACAATTTATCAGACAAAATACTGACAAAAGCTATATTTGTACGGGATTTGTTTTTTCCTCAGAAAGTGGGAAATATTTTTCGCAGATATACATACTTTTAGTCTGATCCAAACTTAAATTACAGAAAAAATCATCTACTGTCTGGGTAAAATAAAATAAATAAATAAAATAAAATAAAATAAAATAAAATAAAATAAAATAAAATAAAAAAATAATAAATAAAATTAAAATTTAGATCTTGATGGTTCAAAAACTTCATGTTGAAATAAAATTAAATTAAATTAAATTAAATTAAATTAAATTAAATTAAATTAAATTAAATTAAATTAAAAATGTAAACATGTAGTATATTTATATATGTTTACATTTTTAAACATATATATTTATATAATTGTTGTTTACCATTACTGAGAGGCCTTTATTCTTTGGAATAAAATAAAATAAAATAAAATAAAATAAAAAGATTTAAATACAATATTAAATAAAAGAAATAATCTACTGTCTGGGACACCTTCAATATTTAGATCTTGATGGTTCAAGAACTTCATGCTGGGATAAAAAAATAAAAAAATAAACCATGCAATATAAATAATGTAAAAGCATACATTTAAATATAATATTAAATAAATAAAAAAAATTATTTACTGTCCGGGGCACCTTCAAAATTTAGATTTTGATGGTTCAAAAACTTCATGTTGAAATAAAATAAAATAAAATAAAATATGTAAACATATAGTATATTTATATGTGTTTACATTTTTAAACATATATATTTATATAATTATTGTTTACCATTACTGAGAGGCCTAACTAAGATGTAAGCATTAATCACACTCTGGGCAGTCTTCGGAATAAAATACAATTAATTAAAATAAAATAAAATAAAATAAAATAATAAAATAATATATGTACTTATATACTTCAAAAAAACTATAAATATATTTAATATATAATATTTGTTCAAATTAAATTAAATTAAAACTAAAATATGTACTTATATACTTCGAAAAATATAATAAATGTATTTAATAAATAATATAATTTAATATATTTAATATATAATATTTGTTTACCATTACAAAGAGGCCCTATGTAAGCATTAAGCACATTGTGGGCTTTCTTGGAGAGAAAAATATAATAAAATAAAACATATAACATAAATAATGTAAAAGCATCACTTTAAATACAATATTAAATAAATACATTTTCTATTCAAGGAAATCACAGCTGTCCTCAGTGAATTATTGTTACTTATATGTCAGTTAGGAAACTGATCCAGGCAAAATAGTCTTATAGATTCTCTGAGTATCTGTGGAGCCCAAAGAACATAAAGAGCCTCCTATCCGAGCCCATTCCAATCCATCTCATACAGGTAGAGCACACTTCAGCCAACAGCGTCCCAAACGCTCCTGCTCTTCTTACACAGAGCCCACTCTGTTCCCCAAGTCTGACCTGCCATTCCACAGAGAGGGGCGGAGCCTCAATAACAGAGGGTCTACACACAACCAGGGTTTTTTAGGCACTAATGTGATGAAATGTTTCCAAAACCACGCCTAATATCTCTCAAACTCCTCTAATGGCAGAGAGAGACAACTGCAACTTTTTTTTATATGCGTCTCAGTTTTAAAATGTAGTGAGCTGCCTTACATATGAGAGGGTAGGTTTCGGATATCGTTTTCAGATTTTTCCTCAGCGCAAAACAACAACAAAAAACTTTTCTTAGTCTGTAGTTTAGTACTGGAAGTTGTTTCCGCCATAGTCAGAGAAAATCAGAAGTGAGAGAAACAGATTTGTAATTGAGAAAAAAAAATTGAAATTGTGAGATTAAGGGTGTGTTCACACTTGTCATGTTCGATTAAAACTAACTCTGGTGCGATTGCTTTGTTAATACGGTTCATTTGAATAACAGGATGTAATGGCAAGATGTGATGCTATGCAACATGATTTCACGAAGGGAACAAGCGGTGTATCCAAAACAACATGAGCAGAGGGCAAACGTGAAGCAATGAGGAGGTAAAGTGCCTTTAATGAGCTCTTTGTGAGTTTGCAGGTGATGACAATAAAATCATATACATGCAACAATGAGCATGCTTAGTCCAGCAGACAGCATTAGTTGTATACGACTTAAAGCGTCACTGAGCAGACCATTTAGTGAATGGGTATTGATGCCATGCACCCACAGCCCCGCTTTAAGTCAAATGCACTTTTTGCACAGTGTTCGGTGAGTTCTGTCACAAAATATACGTCATTCAACCCGACCAATCAAGTTTTGAACGTATCATTTGATATCTTGAAGTTTGCTGTCAAAAATGCCAGTGTGAACGCTAAGCGGACCAGAAGCAAATGTATGATTTTCCTTTTTGGTCCGGACCAAATGAACACAAACGAAAGTGTGAACACCCCCTAAATGTTGCAATTACAGTTTTTATTTTTCATTCCATGGAAGAAACAATGGAACTAAAAACAGAATTTTGAGTTATATCTAACAATTCACGAAAAGTGTTTTTATGTTGGAGTTGTTTTTTTCCTCAGAATTGTGAGAAAAAAAATCTGAATTGTGAATTTAAAAAAGTCAGAATTACCTTCTTTTTTTTTATCCTGTGACAGACACAAGTTTCTATGCATTTTCCAGTAAATGACCCAACTTTGGTTGAGAAGCATTTGTTTTTTTAAAGATTATCTTGTAAAAATTGTTTATTTTTCTAACTTTTTATATAACATTTTTATCTACTAGTGAGGTTTAAAATGCTTATTTATGATGTTAAAACAGAATTAAAATCTTGCAAATATTAAAATGAACTGCATACAATAAAATCTGAACAATTAAAATCTTCATTATTTATGCATATTCGTATATCATACACAATTTGGCAGTCAGATATTCAGATATTCATACTGCAGAACAAGCCAAAAATATTGATTAAGAACTAGAGCTGCACAATTCTGGATACATTGAGAATTACAATTTTTTTTTTGTCTCAAATAGAGATCATGATTTTCCCACAATTCTAAACTAAACAAAATAATGTGCGACGAAATATTATTGCTGCAGTCTATTTAAAAGTGTTCAATTAATTTGAATGAATTAAACATTTAAATTAAAATATTAATTAAAATACGCCAATTTTTAATATTAAAATAATGAAAAAGTGGTTTGAATGAAGAATTCAATGATTCACTCATAAATACAGTACTTCACTTCTTGCATTACTGAATGAATCAGCGTTTTTGACCGAATCTCTTGAATGAATGATTCAACTTAGGTCACTACAATGCAATCGACACAAACGTTATTTGAAGCACCAGTTAAAGCTAATATGCTCTATTTTGATCGCTACCATAATCATCAATGTTTATATCCAAACTATAAACTTTCCTCCCAGTATTTCTATTATAATATGAAGGACTGAAAGACAGAAACAACACTGTGTAGTTAAAAAGACTGTTTGTGAAGCTGTTTCTTACCAAAACATGGTCACTGTCTGCTCTGTTTGTCAGCGGCAGCGCAAACACAGATTTGAATGTCATTTAAAAATGGGATTGCATGGGTGTTTGAATCAAGATAGCATTCTTTTAATGAATTAATAGTGCAACTCTATTAAGAACATGTGTTTGCGGCACTTAAGTGACCGATTTAGAATATTCTAGGACAAGCAGCAACTCCGCACTGCGACAAAAACTTCTGTGAATCAGAATTTTTCTGTTGTTTTATATTATTAATATTTGAGAAGCAAAACCGTAAAGATATTAAGCAGAACAACCATGTTGCCTAACTTTTGAAACACCCTTGGTGTTGGGACCATGCCTATGAGGCCTTAAAATCCTCCCTATGTAGGCAGCTCCTTGTGTTTTAGAACACAGCCCGTCTTCCTTCTCTGTCCTCTATCACTCTCTTTTGAAATCCAGGTCAGAGTACGAAAACACCAGACTGGAAGCTCCTACTACTCACAAATTCACTCCATCTCAGATAATTACTTTAAGATTGTGAATCTAAAGTGCTTTGGGAAAATCCAGAATTTCAAAGCAGAGTTTAAAAATATGTGCTTATTCTGGAGTGCACTGTAGCTTATGCAATATTGCCTTTTCCTGTCTTGGTTCACATATTTCTGCGCATACGTTATATTTGCAGTGTTTATTTATATAACTCATCGGTTTAGTCTTTAAGAAAAGTAGCAAACGTCTCAATAGGGTAAAGTTGAGCATGGGACACTTTCAGGAGTGGTAGAAAAAAAACTGTATGTTGGCTTCGGGTCCACATAGTTATTGGCTTTTTTCACTTCAGGATATTTTCATTATCATGTGATCCTCCTGTTTGGGAGTGTGTCGGATGTGAGACAGTTTAAAAAACTGATGAGTGTTTCACTCTGGTGTGGCTTAGCAGTTAAAAATCTGGACTGGTTATGCAAAAAGGTTGCAGGTTATGCATTTGGCAGACGCTTTTATCCAAAGTGACTCACAAGGTGTGCATTCATCACCTTGTCAGGTTGTGTGTTCCCTGGGAATCAAACCCACGACCTTGGCATTGCTAGCGCCATGCTCTAATAGTTACAGAGCTACGGGAACATATACCCCAGAAAAAGGTGATTCATGAGCTGCCATCATTGAGAGCAAAGCACTTAACCCCGGATCGCTCCAGAGAATTGTACCTGTAAAACAAAGTAAAAGCAAAACGAGGCTGTGCATCATAGTGGTTCTGCACACTTAAGAGGTGTTCATCTGTAATGCACAGCCTCGAGTGGCTTGATGATATCTCATCTCATCTCATATGATAAAAGTTTTTGACCAGTAAGATTTTAAAGTTTTAAGTCTGCATTTATTTGATCCAAAGTGCAGCAAATTTTGAAATATTTTTACTATTTAAAATAACTGTTTTCTATTTGAATATATTTTAAAATGTAATTTATTACTGGGATTTCAAAGCTAAATTTTTAGCATCATTACTCCAGTCATCCTCAGAAATCATTCTAATAATCTGATTTGCTCAAAAAACATTTAATATTATGTTGAAAACAGCTGAGTAGGTTTTTTTTAGGTTTCTTTGAAAGCATTTATCTGAAATAGAAATCTTTAGTAACGTAATCAATGTCTTTATCATCACTTTTGATAAATTTAAAGCATTACTGCTAAATAAAAGTATTAATTTCTATAATCCCCCCCCCCCCCCAAAAAAAAACATTGGATCTTTCTATTCATCAAAGAATCCAGAAAACTCATCTGTTTTAAATATTGATAACAATAATAATAATAATGATAAATGTTTCTTGAACTGCAAATCAGCGTATTGGAATTTCTGTGACACTGAAGACTGGAGTAATGATGCTGAAAATGTAGCTTTGATGACAGAAATAAATTACATTTTAAAATATATTCAAATAGAAAGTAGTTATTTTAAATAGTAAAAATATTTCACAATATTACTGATTTTGCTGTATTTTGGATCAAATAAATGCAGAAGGGAAATTCCAAAAAAACTTACTGTTCAAAAACTTTTGACTGATAGTGTATATGACGAAAATCCCATGTATGGAGTAAAAAGCGAAAAAAAACACAACATAAATCTTAAATGAACTGACACTAAGATTTTCTAAAGCATTCTTGTAAATTTAGCTGCATCATAAACATGTTTTGAAGGCTCAGTCTCATCTTCTATCTGACTATCTGATGCATACTGCACACAAAAATGACAAGAGCCACCAAAAATCACTAGCTCCAATCTGAGTGGCATCTGATACATATATTATGGGAGTCAGAAAGTCTAGCAGTCCATTCTAGAGAACAACAATTCATGTTTATCAAGGTACCAAGTGGACGCAATGAGCAGTAGTGAAAAACGGATGACTGGATTTGACAATATTTACCACGCTAGCTATATATATAGTGGGAAAAAATGGTATAGGATTTTCTATGAAACTATTTTCACTCAGAAATGATTAAAAATGTCAAGTAACATTAAATTGCAAGTGAAACTGAAGTAAAAAGACGTATTATGCAATTATTACAGAAGGTTCAGACGTTCAGTGATGCTTTAGAAGGAAAAAATGCATTAAAAGTCAGGGGTGAAAACTTTTTGAATTTGAAGATCAGGGTAAATTTAACTGATTTTGTTTGTGGAGCATGTAATTCTCTTCTGTAGATTCTGAAGGGCAGCACTAAATGAAAAAAATATGATGTTTAGGCAAAATAAGAAAAATGTACACATCCTCATTCAGTTCAAAAGTTTACACCCCCAGCTCTTATAGACTGTTTTTCCTTCTGGTGCATCAGTGAGCGTTTGAACCTTCTGTAATAGTTGCATATAAGTCCCTCAGCTGTCCTCAGTGTGAAAAGATGGATCTCAAAATCATACAGTCATTGCTGGAGAGGGTTCAAATACACAAAAATGCTGGAAAACCAAAGAATTTGTGGGACCTGAAGGATTTTTCTGAAGAACAGTGGGAAGTTTAACTGTTCAGGACAAACAAGGGACTCATGAACAACTATTCTTTGTAATTACATAAACAGATTTACTACCGATTTCTGAGTGAAAAGTATTTCAAAGGTTTTTTTTGTGTATTTCTGTTAGTTTCTTCACTGCTGTGCGATTGTTTCAGTATGTTTTTCCACATCTATTATTGCCAGTCATGTTTCTTTTCACAACAGACACCTAAATGTGCCCCATGTGGGCTTCCCAGCACGTTTCTGTGCACATGAGCCCTGAATAAAAGATCAGGACTACCATATTGGGTGTGAAAGCGCATTGTGGGGACTGTATGTGGGTTTGCCTTGTTAGGAAGTCAGGTCTTCGTGTATAAACACTGAGAGAGGCAGGAGAGAGAGAGAGGTGGAGGGTGTGTGAAAGAGATGTAGGGAGAGAAAGAGGATTAGGAGGGGGCTGCTTAATATCTGACACAAGGACTTAAGAATGTTCAGAAAGAGAGAGAGGAGGAGGAGGAGGAGCGGGGTTGGCATTTCCCATGCTGGCCTTTTGTAATGAGCAGCGGTCCCAGAGGGCTGGGCCGTGCCGGGTTACACAGAGAGCACAATCACAGAGCCGGACCACGAGTTTCCTCACACACAAACGCACTGGACGGCACCCGAGCAAACACACACACTCGGACCACTTCAACATGCTACGGTCATTCTCTCAACCTGAATGGGTCCCCTGAGTGCCGCAGTGGCAAATGAGGGTTTAGCTTTTTGGCAAACTCAGCACTTACAACGGAACAAATGTCAAACGCTGGCAGTTTTGCTGTACTGTGGGAGATATGTTATGTATACTTGAAAGAGACAAAGATATGTGACCCTGGACCACAAAACCGGTCATAAGGGTCCATTTTTTGAAACTGAGATTTATACATCATCTGAAAGCTGAACAAATAAGCTTGCACTGATGTATGGTTTGTTAGGACAATATTTGAAAATCTGGTATTTGAGGATGCAAAAAAAATCGCCTTTAAAGTTGTCCAAATGAAGTTCTTAGCAATGCATATTACTAATCAAAAATTAAGTGTTGATATACTGTATTTACAGTAGGAAATTTACAAAATATCTTCATGGAACATGATCTTTACTTAATATCCTAATGATTTTTGGCATAAAAGAAAAATAGATAATTTTGACAGTTACAATGTATTTTTGCAAATTTCTACAAATATCTTTTGAGTTTTGAGAATATTTTGAAAATGTCTGTTTTTTTTTTGTTTTTTTTATAATGAAATCCAGTGGGGTCCAATGTTATTTTAGGTCCCAATGATCTTCAAAATATCTTCTTTTGATTTTCTTTTGATTAAGAATTTTCATTTTGGGGTGAACTCTCTTTAAGATGTAGATGTCCCTTTTTTGTCCTGTTTGTCCTGAACAGTTAAACTGCCCGCTGTTTTTTAGAAAAATTCTTCAGGTCCCACAAATTCTTTAGTTTTTCAGTATTTCTGTGTATTTGAACCTTTCCAACAATGACTGTATGATTTTGAGATCCATCTTTTCACACTGACGACAACTGAGGGACTCGTATACAACTATTACAGAAGGTTCAAACACTCACTGATGCTTCAGAAGGAAAAAATGATGCATTAAGAGCCGGGAGTGAAAACTTTTGCACAGAATGAAGATGTGTACATTTTTCTTATTTAGCCTAAATATAACTTTTTTCATTTAGTACTGCCCAAATAGCTACAGAAGATACTTACATGTTCACCAGAAGACAAAATAAGTTAAATTTACTCTG
>NC_133368.1:44088356-44136666 GCF_049309525.1 Garra rufa | reverse complement strand
AGAATAACACTAAAGTCCCAAAGCCAACTCAAAAAAAAAACTGCATTTGGAAAAAAAAACTTTTAAAATTACAAATATTTATAAAATTAAAAATTTATAAAATTCTAAATATTAATATATTAAATATAAAACACAAATTTACATTTTTCAATGAAATTGTGACCCTGGAACACAAAACCAGTCATAAGTGACATTGTTTTTTTATTGATTTATAATCGTCTGAACGCTGAATAAATGAGCTTTCCATTGATGTATGGTTGTTAGGATAGGACAATATTTGACAGAGATACAACTATTTTAAAATCTGGAATCTGAGGGTGCGAAAAAATTTAAATATTGAGAAAATCACCTTTAAAGTTGTCCAAATGAAGTTCTTAGCAATGCATATTAGTACTAATCAAAAATTAGGTTTTGATATATTTATGGTAGGAAATGTACAAAATATCTTCATGGAACATGATCTTTACTTAATCGATCATTTTGACCCATACAATGTAATGTTGGCTATTGCTACAAACATACCCGTGCTACTTGTGACTGGTTTTGTGGTCCAGGGCCACATTTTGCAAATTTATCTAATATTCCAATGACAACTTTCTTCCCAAAGTATAACTAAGAAAAGACAAGGATTCACACACAATACAAAGTACATGAAAAAGCCTCAGTGACATCCATAAGAAGCTTATTATTTTTGTGCTGTGTGCCTGTGCACGAAAGTGAGAAATGAAAATTATGCAATCCGTCCTTTTAAACTTTCTATATTATTTTGCACTCTGTGTGACCCATTCTGCCCATTCAGAACACTCACCGTCTACTTCAAAGTGTGATTTCAGGTGTTAACTAAGAAACAAACCCCCTATGCAGCTGTTAAGCTTTAATATCCTGTATGGACTATTTCCCACAATTCCCTCTGATGCTCATCTGGTGTGGATTCTGAGCTTTTCTCCAAGTGCAATACTGAATCAACATGCTTTCAGAGAGCTGCGCTCATGTGCCTGGGAACGCAGGATAAATCACAGCTATGTTTGTTGAAACAGCTGCTGAATTCAACACACATTATGGTGGATCACAGAAATTAACAGCATACAGTGGTCACTCTTCAGAGTGTGTGAAGTTTTTGTTCAGAAAAACAGAGCGTGTTGTGGTTGGTGGGCTCTTTTTTGTAATCCAAAATCCATGAACATGACATAACCAGGATCTCTGCTCAACTTAAAGGCTCATAATGCACATGTATATTCTTGCACTGTCTCCTAGTGGCAAACACAAATACTGCATGAGTTTATCTGCAAACATAGGAAGAGAAACAAATTGTGGACAAACGATACTGTACTTCATACAGTATGTGACCCTGGACCACAAAACCAGTCTTAAGTAGCACGGTTATATTTGTCGCCATAGCCAAAAATACATTGTATGGGTCAAAATTATTGATTTTTCTTTTATGCCAAAAAATCATTAGGATATTAAGTAAAGATTATGTTCCATAAAGATATTTTGTACATTTCCTACTGTAAAAATATCAATTCCTAATTTCTGATTAGTAATTTGCATTGCTAAGAACTTCATTTTGACAACTTTAAAGGCGATTTTCTCAGTATTTTGATTGTTTTGCACGTTCAGATTTTCAAACAGTTGTATCTCAGCCAAATATTGTCCTATTCTAACAACCATACATTAATGTAAAGCTCATTTATTCAGCATTCAGATAATTCTAAATCAGTTTTAAAAAATGTATCCTTGTGATTTTTTTTTTTTTTTTTTTTTTTTTTTTTTTTTTTTTTTGGTCCATGGTCACATATTTGATTATAATGGCTAGTCCGTGTCAAAACAAGTAAGGCTGCCCATCAAATTAGTTTAGAAAAATAATGTTAACCAATGAAGATTTTAAACATAAAAAACGTGAAAAAAGCTGCAATTTTTTTAAAGCAAGAAGAAGCTAGAAGAATGGTTTAGTTTTTTTAGACAATCAGAAAAAAGGGTAACACTTTACAATAAGGTTCTTTACTTATCATTAGTTAACCACATTAGTTAACATGAACTAATAATGAACTGCACTTATACAGCATTTATTAATCTTTGTTAATGTTAATTTCAACATTTACTTATACATTATTAAAATCTTGTTAACATTAGTTAACGCAGTGTGAACTAACATGAACAAACAATGAACAACTGTATTTTCGTTAACTAACGTTAATAAAGATTAATAAATACAGGAACTAACCATGAGCAATACATTTGTTAATGTTAGTTAGTACATTAACTAATGTTTAACTAATGAACCTTATTGTAAAGTGTTACCGAAAAAAGTTGCTAATTCATTCATTCATTTTATGTGCTAATTAGCTCATGTGTATTGCAAGCACTATTAATTAAAGACAGAAATTAATTGCTTGAATGCACAACATATCAGAATTACGAACCTCCATCAAAGTTCACAAGGAACATAAAGGAAGGTACCTGTGAACTTTAAATATACAGTAGATTAAATACAATATAACTGACCAGAAGATGGCAGTGTCTCACTGGTGTGTTTAACCTCAAAAGGTTTTGGGGTGTTGGATCCTCCAATTCAACATAACAGCTGAAACTTGGGAAAAAACTGCCTAGTCAGGCCATTTACAGAGATACTAAGTCAACAAAACTTAATCGGATGTTTAAATAGCATCCTGTCTAATAAGAAGCCTCCTTTTATGTCTGCCATCATTGAAGATCATCAGACGTTATGGTGCCTTGTCTGTTGATCTGCAACAAGATTCAATAAAAGGTGCCTTCATATTGAAATGCTGTGTTCATTCTGGTTGGCAATTTTAACAAAAATGCAGGTTTCTCATGAATATGTTCTCAGATGAAGTAATGTAAATGATTTAAATAAGCACAAACAGGAGGAAGTCGTGAGTGTTTGTTTACTGCCATACTAAATGGAAGGTCGTGCTGAGACGGGGAGTGATTAAAGTAATGATGTTAGACTCAGCACAGAGCTCGTCTATCAGCGGGGAGAAATTAACGGCCGTCTTCATCAATCTGCTTATCTCATTTCACTAATGCAGCTCCAGGAGAGGAGTGGCAACTTCAGGAAGCCCTAATGAGCTGTAGTGAGCGGTTATGTAATGTGTGTGTGCCTGAATCACAATGGCATAGATGGATGGCTGAGAAAAAAATAAACAGTGCGTGATGGACCTGCTGTGGGAAATTTTTTAAAGGTGAAGTGTGTCATCTCTGCGCCATCAAACGGAATTGCAATCTATTTGTTTAGAACTGGCCCAGCCGTTACAAACAATGATGTGAGTTCTGGTTCTCAGATCTGATTGGATGAGCAGTGCTGATAAACAGCTTGAACTGGGACTTCTCACTTGTTTATCAGTCCATGCTGGGGTTTTTTTCTGTGACTGTTTTTACAGGTGACATATTGTGCCAGTAAGTGGTGATACATCTCAAGTAAATTTATTTCTCAAAAAATTAACTTGAGAAGCAGCACTGCATAATAAATTAAGATATTATGTTTCTGAAAAATATACCTATTAATTTTGTTTAATTATTTTGAAGAATCAACTAGTTACAAACATCATACAATCTTCAAGTGAAGAAAGACCAAATACTCTTACATTCTAGGATTGATAGTAAGTCTTAATACTGTGTGTTAAGCAGTGTTGTTAAGTACCGAATAAGCAAAATAAGTAAAATAACATAAGTAATTAAGTTATGTTTGTTTAAAAATTTATAAAAATTTAGTTTTTGCTTTATGAGTTTTTGCTTTACCAGTCAAAAGTTTTTGAACAGTAAGATTTTTAATGTTTTTCAAAGAATTCTCTGTTGTTCACCAAGCCTGCATTTATTTGATCCAAAATACAGCAAAAGCAGTAATATTGTGAAATATTTTACTATTTAAATTAACTACTTTCTATTTGAATATATTTTAAAATATAATTTATTCCTGTGATCAAAGCTAAATTTTCAGCATCATCACTCTGCTCTTCAGCATCACATGATGGTTCAGAAATCATTCTAATATTCTGAATTGCTTTTCAAGAAACATTTATTATTACTATTATTATTAATATTTAAAAATGTTGAGTATATTTTTTCCAGGTTCTTTGATGAATATAAAAATCCAGAGATCAGCATTTATCTAAACTAAAAAGCTTTTGTAACATTATACACTATACCATTCAAAAGCTTTGAGTCAGTAATTTTTTATTTTTGGGGGGGGAAAGAAATTATAGAATTAATACTTCTATTATCAAGGATGCTTTAAATTGATCAAAAGTGACGATAAAGACATTTATAATGTTACAAAAGATTTTTTATTTCAGATAAATGCTATTCTTCTGAACACTCTGCTCATCAATTGTACTGTTTTCAATTTCAACATAATAATAATAACAATAATAAATGTTTTTTGAGCAGCAAATCAGAATATCAGAATGGATCATGTGACTGGAGTAATGATGCAAAAAAGCTTTGAAATCACAGGAATCTTAAAAACATTAAAATAGAATAAAGTTATTTTAAATAGGGAAAATATTTCAAAATGTTACTGTTTTTGCTATATTTTGGATCAAATAAATGCAGGCTTGGTGAACAGAAGAGACTTCTTTAAAAAACATGAAAAATCTTACTGTTCAAAAACTTTTGACTGAAGTCACTGAATCATTCACTGAAGTGATTCATTTAAAACAAATTAAATTAGACTCATTTAGGAAAAAAAACACCACTACTGTCTGTTACTCAGATACATGCAAGAGTTGATTTTGTTTCAATTTGGAACTATTTTCATTGGTGGAGCAAAAATATGCAAAGAAACTGGCAACATTGTGTTTAACTTAAAATATAAGTTACTGGCTATTAAAATCGTGTTTATTGAAAACAGTTAAATACTGAGTGACATGCAATCATTGTGCTGAATATATTAGAACTCAATGGCTGGAACAACAGCATGATTATTTTGCACTGAATTATTTTGCATTCTTAATTCAGTTTTGTGTATTAAAGATTTACTTTTGAAATTCAGAATAAGTAATGAGTTCAAATTAAAATGTTAAAGAAATGTATCTGCAATCACTCTCTGATAATTTTGCACTGCCAAGTTGGAAGGTCAAGTCAAAAAATGCATTGCTGTATAATGCACATTTAAATAAATGCTGGCTTTACTTAGCAAACAGACAGATCTACTAACTTGCAAAGAATACATACTGCAGAAACAGTAATAAGAGTATTGTGTTAGTATGCTATTCCAAACTTAACCAACTAAAAACAAGGCACAGAAATTGCACATTTCACCTTTAAAGGACGTGTGCTCACTTATTTCCTGGACAGACTCCTTTGTGTAAACTGGCTTGGACACTGTTAGATTGTGTGTCCACTTGCATGTGTTTGCCATGTGTGCGCACACACACACACACACATTCACCCAAATCCAACGCAACATCAGTCTCTTCAAAAGCAGCCTGTACCCCCTGAGGGTGATCAGGGGGAGATTTTGCATTTCTTTCTGAAAAAGGAAAACAGTCTCAATGTCCAGAGGCAGAGATGGAATGCTAATGAAACCGCAGAAAAGGCTATTTTTACGCACACGTTTCCCCTTGACATTGTTTTGTATCTCTGGGTCACCTCAGCGCTGCGCCTGAGGTGTTTATGCTGGCGAGAAGACACGCCAGATCAATTGATGGCATTGAAAAGTGAGAAACAACAGTGAGTCATGACAGAGTCAGGCGGGCTGGTTTCACTCTCGCAAGGAAACGCGTCCAACACTGTGATCGGCTGGAATGAAAATAATCAGATGAGATCACATTACAGGGCAGGGGGGCGCGAAAGGGGGCCGTACGGCGCGTTCTGTCCTCGTACTGAATGCAGGCCGCCCTTCTCCGTCCAGCGAGGTGCTGCTTGACTCTGCCAAACTTTTTTGCTGGACAGCTAATGTACTGTGAACACACAGCAAACATTTAAATAACATTGTGCATATCATTATGATTTTAATTTGACCATTCAAATAAAAGCTAAAACTAGTAAGACTCATTAGACTAGTTTCACATCCTTCCTTGTCTTGCAAGCATAATCACACAAAGAATGTTTTGTCACAAACCAGGGTCAGTACAGATACTGTAAAATGAAATTCCAAGACTTTCAAAGACTTTTCAAGCACTACTCTTTTGATTTTCAAGGACTTCAATCAGAGATCTCACTCTTGAAAAATGTCTTGACTCTTGAACAATGGTTTGATGTTTTGTACTTTTTGAGAAAAAAAAAAAAAGATTTGCAAAAATCGCTCTAAAATCCTGATCTAAAACAAATGATTCACGAACCGGCTCCGAAGTTCAAAAGCAAAATGATTTGTGATCCACGCGCCTTAGTTCTGATCTAAAGCAAAAGATCTGCGAACCTGCTCCGAAGTTCCGGGCTATATCAAATGATTCACAATCCATGCTCCGAAGTTCCGATTTAAAGCAAATGACTCATGATCCCACACCGAAGTTCCGATTTAAAGCAAATGATTCGCAATCCACTCTCTGAAGTTCCTACCTAAAGCAAAAGATTTGCAAACCCAGTTCGAAGTCCGGTTATAAAATGATTCATGATCTACGCTCTGAAGTTCCGGTCTAAAGCAAAAGATTGGCAAACCCGCTCCGAAGTTCCAGTCTAAATCAAAAGGTTCGCAATCCACACTCTAAAAATTTGATCTAAAGCAAAAGATTTGCAAAGCCACATTGAAGTCCAGATCTTAAATGATTCATGATTCATGATCCATGATCCACACTCCGAAGTTCCGGTCTAAGGCAAAAGATTCGCAAACCAGCTCAGAAGTTCCTGTCTAAATCAAAAGATTCACGATCAATTAGGGCTGGGTGGTATACCTTTTCATACCGAATACCAGTGTTTTTTTTTTAATCATATTCATTTTTCATATACCCCAACCGGTGAGTGTGTGTGTACAAAGTGTCGGGAACACGTATGTTGACGCAAACAGAAACTGCAGCTTGCACGTGCTTGTCTGAAGCAACACATCTGCGGTGTGGACGAATTTCAGTATATCTGAGAAAGACCCAGGGTTAGAGATTTGCAAAACTTGTAATGCCGAAATTTCAAGAGGGGGTGTGTCTGCAGTGATGAGAGCAGAGATCGGCGCATTGCGCGCAGACAGATGTAGCTTTCAGTTACGTCGCAATATTTTAAAGATATGTCTTTTCTATATACTGTATTTTTATAAATATTTATGTTTTAAACCATGGAGGTGAGCCAATGGATATCACACAAGCAACGTGAAAACTGTGCAATATGTTAAAGTGAAAGTAAAAACTGACTTTCAGCATCTGATGTGCATTCTTTCACAGACAATGAGAGACGATTATACTTCATATGCTGATATTAATTTAGTCCCTTAATATTTTTCTTGTGTGTTTCTTGTGAACATGGTGGGAAAAAAAATAAAAAGAAACATATTTTGTGTAAGGTTTGTTTTTGAAAGTCTTAAATAAAGCTCTTAATTTTCATTGATGACTGCAGTGTTATTAAGGGTTAAGAAAGTCATAATTATGATTTCAGGTGGTCTTAAATGTGGGGACTGAAAGACAAGAATTGCGATGAAACTACAAAAGGCTATCCATTGAATAAATATGAGCGCTGCACGTTTCAAAGTCATTTGCTGTGCTGCTTTGTATACTACCATTCTGACAGCGCCTCCTGCTGGAAGAGAAACGCATAGAGTTGTAAATGTGAACTCCACAAGATAATGTGTTATAAAAATTTAAACAATTTTAAAAAAGGCAGTAAAATATATGTATATGTTATTTAAGTAATATAATACTTGATTGATAATAATTGTTTAAATTGATATAATTGATTTATTCTTTGAAACTTTAATATTAATTTATGCAATTGCAATTAGGGGTGGGTATCGTTTGAATTTTATCGATTTCGATTCCGATTCCGATTCCCAGTTTCGATTCCGATTTAGTAAAAAAAAAAAACAACAACAAACACAAAAGTCAAACATTAATATATTAAACATGTTTATTTTCAGTGCTAGCTTGCAACATATTATTTTATTACAGGGGTTCTCAACCTTTTTTATATCAGGGCCCCCTTCTTCTCGGGTCAATTTTGCAAGGCCCCCCTATGCCTGACATTTCCTCTAAAGTGTTTATTTTTGAAACTTTTTTTATTAACCTAAACATTTGTTTTGCCTTTTTATTTTTCTCCTGCATGTTATAAAAAAAATCAAACAAACTTTAAATTAAAGCTATACTTTTGAATTTAAAAGAAAATCCTCTGCTCTAACTTTTTAACATGAATACACACATACAGATTTAAAGCACCTAAATTATTTAATTCAGACATTCTTCACAACTTCAGAGTACTCTTTCTTAAGTGACTGAATATCTACTGTTTGTATTTATTATAAAATAAACATATAAATGAAAAATACAGTAAATACATTGTAAATCTGTTTATGCTGGTGCTCATATGTGCTTAAACACCACTGACCCTTACAAGATCCACCTCTATGGGTAAGCATTCATTATAAAAAACTCACAGGACATTCATTTTGAAAACTATGCAAATATTTTGAAATTTCACGCAAAAATACTATGGATCAGAGCACCGAAAGCATGAATAGTTTGTGAATCAACAGCGGACTTATGCGTGCCTAATGTACGACTCCGATATACAAGAATGAATACATTAGGCACGCGCGAGTTCGTTACTATTACTCTGGTCATCTTTGCCTTTACATTACCGGGAGGATTTGTTTCATGCAGCCAAGAGATAAAGTAGATACCTGTCTTCCCGCGGGGGTATAAGTGACTTTTATGTGGGCTTTTGCGGGACGAAATAACATATAGTCCTTCTGGAGTGGGCGGGCGCAGGACTAAAATCCGTCCATTGCAGATCTCTAAGATGAAGTTTGCGTGCAGCGGTAGATTTGTCTTCGGTTTTTACAAAGCGTAGACACACTTTTAAACGCTTACCGTGATCCATCTTTTCGACTGATGTTTACATTACCACGTAAAGTCCTGGCAGATTGCACGCGCGGAAGGTCCTGGCAGATCACTAGATGGAAAAAATGCAACCAGGAATCGAAACGAGGAATCGAAATTTTAATATTATAACAAGTATCCGATTCTTTATCTTAAGTATCCGATTCCAGAATCGGAATCGATTTTCGATTCCCAACCCTAATTGCAATGCCTTGATTCTAGTAAGATTTAGTACACAGTCATAGCCATAAATGCAATGGTACTAATAATTGGCATAATTCTTTCGGTTTTCGGTTTGGGCCAAGAATTTTCATTTCGGTGCATCCCTACATCATATGTAAATGTGGTCAGGCTAAAGTTGTAGCCGCAGGAGGCAACACAAGCAATTTGCTTCACCACCTCCGCCACAAACATCTAATGCTAAATATTTGCAAACCCGCTCTGCAGTTCCAGTCTAAATCAAAAGATTTGCGATCCACGCTCTGAAGTTTTGATCTAAAGCAAAAGATCTGCAAACCCACAACGAAGTCCAGATCTAAAATGATTCATGATCCACATTCTGAAATTCCGGTCTAAAGCAAAAGAATTGCAAACCCGCTCTGCAGTTCCAGTCTAAATCGAAAGATTTGCGATCCACGCTCTGAAGTTCCAGTCTAAAGCAAAAGATTGGCAAACCCACTCCGAAGTTCCGGTCGAAATCAAAAGGTTTGCGATCCATGCTCTGAAGTTTTATTTTAAAGCAAAATATTTTCAAACCCACATCGAAGTCCAGATCTAAAATGATTCATGATCCACACTCCAAAGTTCTGGTCTAAATCAAAAGATTTGTGAACCCACATCAAAGTCCAAAACTAATTCAAATGATTTGTGATCCACTCTCCGAAATTCCAGTCTAAAGCAAACGATTGGCAAACCCGCTCCGCAGTTCCAGTCTAAAAGATTTGCAAACCCACATCAAAGCCAGATCTAAGATAATTCATGATCCATGCTCTGCTCCGAAGTTCTGGTCTATATCAAAATATTTGCGATGTACGCGAAAAGAAGTTACGATCTAAACCAAAATATTCAAAAATATTCCAAAAACCCACTGCAAGCAAATGATTTGTGAACCCACATCGAAGTCCAGATCTAAATCAAATGATTCGCGATCAGTGCTTCAAAGTTCCAATCTAAATTAAATGATATGTGATCCTCGCTCTGAAACCCTGATATGAAGAAAGATTTGCAAACATTTCAGATCAGGACTCGGAGTACGGATCATCAAAACAGTGAATCATTTTGCAACGCGATGGCTTAACTGATTCGGAGTTTCAAAAAGCTCAGTTTCACCCATGACTACGTGCTTTTTAAAATCGTTACAAGTGATGTCGAAAATTCACCTCTTTTCACATCTTCAGCCATGTTTCCACAACACTGTCAGTACTACTACTTGCTTAGCTCGACTGTTTTCTGACATTAAGTAAAATAAGCTAAAAAAAGGTATGATGCATTTTGAATTGCGTGAAATTAACAAAACTAAATTAAACACTTACTTTAGATACATTCTCTATCAGTAATTCAAGCACTTATCAAGGGTTTTCCAAGCCTTAAATTTCAAAAAGTCAAATTCAAGTATATCAAGCATTGGTATAAAAGACTGGTGTCTTTTGGTTTTAATAACAAATTGATTGCCTGGTATAGAGGATAAATCACTGATGGTGTTTATTTAAACTGCCATCTCTGATTACAGACCACGCAGTTAAAGACTTCAAAAACAATCCTCATGTCTGCAATTAATTCAAGCACTAAAAACAGCAAAGCATATTAATTTTGCAGCTGAATTCAGTCTGACCTGCTGTTCTCATGTCAAGTGCTCAACTGCGATCAGGGCTGCGGACTGCATGCTTTATTTACCATTAGATGGGACACAGCTGTCTGTGGTAAAACCGTGCTCATTTATGAGCACCGTGGCAGGATGCTTATCTTCCCAAAGCTTTTAAGTGCAGGTATGGTTCTTTTCAAACAACAGTTACTTAAGAGACTATTCATATATCAGCTCAGATGGAGGAAATTGCAAATGATCTACTAAAATGTCAAGCCAATACAGGCAAATACTCAGCCAGGGTGATAGCAGATGATCACTTATGATTAGAGAAGTATTATCATCTTAGGGATTTTCATGACAGTTAAAACATATGATTAGCCTATACACATACGGTATAGAAAAAAAACGGAATTGCATATTCATTACAATTGCACATAAGGCAAGTATACACCACCAGTCAGAAGTTTTTTTAACAGTAAGATTTTTAATGTTTTTAAAGAAGTCTTTTCAGCTCACCAAGCCTGCGTTTATTTGATCCAAAGTAAAGCAAATACAGTAACATTTTGAAATATTTTTTCTATTTAAAATGACTGTTTTCTATTTTAATATAGGGCTGGGCGATTAATCGAAAAATAATCGAAATCGACATTCAGAACCTATAATCGATCAAATGTTTCCAGGTCGATTATTTCGATTACTTTCCCTTTAAAAACAGTACCGCGTGTGGAGTCACGTGACCCCGCTCCGTTACATTACGTTATTCCGCCGACATGTCCATGGAGAGCTTAAAAAATTTACAGGATATACAAGAGTAACTTTGTTTAGAAGACAGTGATTATTTTCTACTTTGAAAGTGCATTTTCGGTTTTCGGCCGAAAGATTTTTATCACCGAAACAACACGGCCGAAACAGTATGTTGACACAAACAGAAACCGCAGCCTGCACGTGCTTGTCTGAAGCAACACGTCTGCGGTGTGGACGTATGGAAAGACCCACGGATAGCGATTTGCAAAACTTGTTTTGCCGAAATTTCCAGAGGGGTTGTGTCTGCAGTCGTGCGTGCAGTGATAAGAGCAGAGATCGAGACAGATGTAGCTTTCAGTGAGTGAAAAACAATGGCTTTACGTTGGTGTTAGGTCACAATATTTTAAAGATATGTCTTTTCATACTGTATTTTTATTAATATTTATGTTTTAAACCATGGAGGTGAGCCAATGGATATCACACAAGCAACGTGAAAACTGCGCAATATGTTAAAAGTGAAAGTAAAAACTGATTTTCAGCATCTGAGGTGTATTCTCTCAGACACAATGAGAGACGATTATACTTCATATGCTGATATTAATTTAGTCCCCTAATATTTTCCTTGTGCCCTGAATATGGTGGGAAACGTATAAAAAGAAACGTATATTGTGCAAGGTTTGTTTCAGAAAATCGGTTCTTGAAATAAAGCTCTTAATTTTAATTGAAAACTGCAGTGTTATTAGGGGTTAAGAAAGTATTAATTATGATTTCAGGTGTTAAATGTGGGGACTGAAAGACAAGAAATGATGAAACTTCAAAAGGCTATCCATTGAATAAATCTGAGCGCTGCACGTTTCAAAGTCATTTGTTGCGCTGCTTTGTTTACCATTCTGACAGCGCCTCCTGCTGGAAGAGAAACGCATAGTCTTGTAAATGTGAATTTTTTTAGTCTATGATGTGATGGATCCAGAAGATAATGTTATAACATAATATAATATAATATATAATTTAAACAATTTAAACAAAGGCAGTAAAATATATGTATATGTCAAGTAATAAAATACTTGATTGATAATAATTGTTTAAATTAATATAATTGATTTATTCTTTGAAACTTTAATATTAATGTATGCAATTGCAATGCCTTGATTCTAGTAAGATTAGTACACAGTCATAGCTATAAATGGAATGGTACTAATAATTGGCATAATTCTTTCGGTGTTTCGGTTTTCGGCCTTGGTTTCCTCTTTTTCGGTTTCGGCCAAGAATTTTAATTTCGGTGCATCCCTACTTGTCAGTGAACTATGAGGGCAAAAAAAATAAATATTATATAAATATAATTAAATATAATTTTATTAATAAATAAAATAATCGTTCATTAATCGTAATCGAGTTAAAATGTTCAATTAATCGAGATTTTGATTTTAGGCCAAATCGCCCAGCCCTATTTTAATATATTTTAAAATGTAATGTATTCCATGTGATTTCAAAGCAGATTTTTTAGCATCATTAATCCAGTCACATGATCCTTCAGAAATCATTCTAATATTCTGATTTGCTGCTCAAAAAAACAATTATTATTATTATTATTATTATTATTATTATTATTATTATTATTATGTTGAAAACAGCCAAGTAGAATTTTTTCAGGTTTCTTTGATGAATATAAAGTTCAGCAGAACAGCATTTATCCAAAATAGAAATCTTTTGTAACATTATAAATGTCTTTATCATCACTTTTGATCAACTTAAAGCATCCTTGCCACATAAAAGTATTCATTTTTATAATTTCTCTCTATTACTTCAAATAAATGCTGATCTTTGGATCTTTCTATTTAAAGAATCCTGAAAAAATACATACTCAACTGTTTTATTAATAACTGTTACTGTTAATAAAATAAAATGTTTCTTGAACAGCAAATCAGCATGTTAGAATGATTTCTGAAGGATAATGTAACACTAAAGACTGGAGTAAGGATGCTGAAAATTTAGCTTTGATCACAGGAATGAATTACATTTTAAAAAATATTAAAATAGAAAGCAGTTATTTTAAATAGTAAACAAACATATTTCACAATATTACAGCTTTTGCTGTATTTGGATCAAATAAATGCAGGCTTGGTGAGCAGAAGAGACTTCTTAACAAAACATTAAAAATCTCACTGTTCAAAAACTTTTGACTGGTAGTGTATATTTATTTTTTAATGCTATTATGAACCAAAATTATCGAAATTAAGCATTTAAACGGTGGCTATAATAAAAACTTGTTTCATGACAGATGAAGACAACTCGTTAAGTAAAAAAATGTATAAATGAACATGTAATATAGTGCATATATATAGCAAAATGCTCCTTTAGAGCTAACTAGCGAGCTATGAACATTGAAAGGCTTTCCTGAGGTAAATGTAACGTTACGTGACATTGTTTACAAGCTGTTTTATTGACGTCTTTCCGCGTTTGAAACACTAACTGAGCGATTACATGAGACATGAACAAATTCAGTAAGGTGTAGAGTTTATGTCAACGTACCTTTAGATGTTCATTCAGGTTTAATTCGTGATGTAATTCGTAAGTAAAGAGGAAAAGATGATCGGTTCACGCGCGTTGCGCGCTTCCGCTCAACTGAGGCGGCAACAATGATCTGTCACGTAAATTTAAAGAGCGCCAAAACGATATTTATTTGACTCAGTTATAAATAGAACAGAATTGGAAATTATTTAACATCAAATGTAACAACGTACAAGCATTATTGCGATTGGTGGATAGTATACCTGCTACAAATAACGTTTTTGTTTAAGCTGAAATGTGCATAGACTAATAGATGTTCATCAAAATACATGCATAATATATAAAGCTGCTGCATTGCATCATTTTTCATTTCATATAGTTAATACAGTGGTATGTAGTCACTTGGCGCCCATTCGAAGCATCAACCACTTGACCATCCAGCCACAATGGGTACCATAAAACTTTTGTCCTGTACTTTCCATCTCAAAGCCCTCAGCCATCAGAGGTCACTAAGAGGACTTGGTCCTTTGTGTTGTGATGGACATGCACTGAAGAAAGCAGCAGGTTAACAGCTCACGCAATCAGCTAATAGTCTTAACTGTCTCTAACTCAATGACTCAATACCACTCAGATGGGACACATGCTCCCTAGAGACATGTGACAATGACAGATCTATCATACTGAATGGAAATCATTACCCAAAATGATCGGCTGAACAAAGACTCAAGTATAACACCAACATAAGACGTGAACACAGAAATACAGCAAACAACTTTGATACAGACATCACTCAAGGCTAATAAATTCCCTTGATAACGTGCTTGTATGGATTTTTTTAGGGCCGACCATAAAAATCTATAGTTGGCATTAAACTAATGTGATGGATTCACTTACTGTCCTTGTCTGAGCAGGATTGTTGCTAACATTTACAGGGCCTGAAGATGGGTGTTTTAAGTAACAGCTGCAGATGGGATGGATGCATTAATCATAAGGTTAATGAAAGTAAACTAGTTAACCTCCACATACAAGATACACAAAAATCAGTAAATAACATACAGAGGACAATGCACCAAACCATCCCAACAAACACAGAACTTTCCCATAACATTAGTTTTTGGTTCCCTGTTTGGTTATTTTTTTGGGAACCAAAAACTAATGTTCTGGGAACATTATAATAATGTTAGAGGAATGTTAGAATAATGTTCTAAAACACAAAAACTAATGTTCTAGGAACCAAAAACCAACATTCTTGGAACATTAGAATAACATTTTACAAACCAAAAACTAACGTTCTAGAAACTTTAAGAAAACTTTGCTGGCTAACCAAAAACAAACTATAAAAACTAACATTTTGAGGAACAAAAACTAACTTTCTTGGAACCAAAAACCAACATTCTGGGAACGTTAGAATAACATTCTAAAAACCAAAAACGAATGTTCTGGGAACTTTAAGAAAACTTTTGTGGCTAACCAAAAACAAACTATAAAAACTAACGTTCTGAGAACCAAAAAACAACATTCTTGGAACATTAGAATAACGTTCTACAAACCAAAAACTAACGTTCTAGAAACGTTAAGAAAACTTTGCTGTCTAACCAAAAACAAACTATAAAAACTAACATTTTGAGAAACAAAAACTAACTTTCTGGGAACCAAAAACTTATGTTCTAGGAAAATTTTCCTGCTAACCCAAAACAAACTATAAAAACGAACCTTCTGGGAATGTTCTAAGAACCAAAAACTAACATTCTGGGAATGTTAAAATAATGTTCTACAAACCAAAACCTAACGTTCAAGGAATGTTAAGAAAACTTTCCTCGCTAACCAAAAACAAACTATAAAAACGAACCTTCCAGGAACGTTCTGAAAACCAAAAATGAACTTTCTGGGAACCAAAAACTAACGTTCTGGGACCGTTAACGTTCTACAAACCAAAAACTAACATTCTAGAAATGTTAAGAAAACTTTCCTGGCTAACCAAAAACAAACTATTAAAACTAATGTTCTGAAAACCAAAAACTAACTTTCTGGGAATGTTAGAATAACGTTCTACAAACCAAAAACTAACATTCTAGGAACGTTAAGAAAACTTTTCTGGCTAACCAAAAACAAACTATAAAAACTAACGTGCTGAGAACCAAAAACTAATGTTCTGGGAACGTTAAGAAAACTTTCCTGCTAACCCAAAACAAACTATAAAAAACAAACTTCTAGTAACATTCTGAGAACCAAAAACTAATGTTCTGGGAATGTTATAATAACGTTCTACAAAGCAAAAACTAATGTTCTGGTACTGTTAAAATAACTTTCCTGGCTAACCAAAAACAAACTATTAAAACTAACCTTCTGGGAACGTTCTGAGAACCAAAAAAGAACTTTCTGGGAACCAAAAACTAACATTCTAGGAACGTTAAGAAAACTTTCCTGGCTAACCAAAAACAAACTATAAGAACTAACGTTCTGGGAACATTCTGAGAACCAAAAACACTCTGGAAACCAAAAATTGGGATTCAAGGATGCTAATATGGAAAAATTTCACTTAATACAGTAAAAGAAGTGCTACAAAATAAACAAAATATTTTAACATACATTCTTAAAAATAAATAATTCACTAGACTAATGGCAAGAAACAAGTACAGACAAATACAATGCTACATACCATAAAAGATGACATTTATTTACCTCACCTTTCATAGATAGACTACAGCAAAATATTGCAAACTGAAAGCAGAAGGAGACTGTTCAAATTTTGTCTGAAAGTCATTGCCTAAAGTCTCTTTTTATTTTAATACGGTTTTAAATTAAAACTTGAATGTGTATTGAACCTGAAACATGCCATGTCTTGTGCAGGACTTATTCTAGATCTGAAGGTTTCTGTCATCGGTGATCATCAGATGCCTTTGATCCTGCCAGAGCTTTTCCAGCTATTGGCACTGATAAAAGTTTAACTGCAAATCCCTTTTCTTGATACCCGAGTTTCTGCTGGCACTGCTTAGTTTTATGCAACAGTTGATAATAAAGCGGTGCAGTGAAGAAATGGAGACCAGATGAATACAGCTTTCACAGACACTTTCTATCATGACCTTAGACCCTATATATCATAGCCCTAACTATTCAGCAGAAGAAAGTGGTCTGGATTGAGCGTTTCAGGCTTTTGCGCTTAATGACAAAAATAAAGATATTGTCAAATACACTGTGACAACCAGGGCTGTTTCTAACCATTTTGATGAGATCCTCATTGGTCCATATTGGTATTTTAAAAAAAATACTAATATAAAGATGTATTAAGTGAAAAATAAATATATAATAAAAACATTAAACTATGTCTGTGTTAAATTGTTTGGTTTTGAAACATTCTCTGGATTAAATACGGAAATTAATAAATTACCTAACATTTTTTTCATTGCCTTTTGAACTGGGCAGATCTTGTCATTTAATTATGTAAACAAAATAAAGGTTTTAATGACACCCCAGTATATTTAAAACGTTTAGTGATTATTGCAATTAATTAAAATAATTATAATAATAATAAAAATAATAACTATATATATATATATATATATATATATATATATATATATATATATATATATACTAAATAAAATATTAGTCTAGAATCTCAGTGATACTAAACATTGGTACAGTCAAAAGGCCATATTAAATATTGCATATAATTTTTTAATTCAGCTTTGAAATCACAGGAATAAATTACATTTTAAAATATATTGAAATAGAAAACAGTTAGTTTAAATAGTAAAAAAAATACTTCAAATTTCACTGTTCTTGCTGTACGTTGGATCAAATAAATGTTTAATTTCGGCTAGTTAACAAGGCAGCATTTCTCTCTTTTTTTACTTTTTAACTGATTTTTTTTTTTTTAATTGACATTTTTAAAAAAGTTAATTAAAAAAGTAATTAAAACACAACATTAAAACTTGAACTAAAATTAAAATGAAAACATAAAAATGGATTGCCACTCCGCCCCTGACTCCACCCATGAAATGAAAATTCTGTCAACACAAACCAATATCTTTTTGAAGAATGTTGGTAACTATACAGTTTCCATTCCCACTGACTTCAATTATATTTTTGACCATACAATAGAAGTCAATGGGAGCTGAAACTCTCTTAAAAATTTCTGCATTTATGTTTCACAGAAGAAAGTCATACAAGTTTGGAACAACATGAGGGCGCGTAAATGATGACAGATGCCTACAGGCGACTAGTATGCCTATGCCTAGAAACGGTCTTGGTGATGACTTCACTTTTGACGTGAATCCTGGCACTAGTGCAAAAAACGTAATGCATAAACCAGGCTTTTAACTTCTAGATCTCCCATGATGGAAGCTGACATTCCATTCCGGCTGAATCTTCACCACAGCAGGACTCAAAACAGGTGAATATCCGCCTCCGTAATAAGAACCTTGTGTTGCTCTTTCACTCTCTAAAGTCACACAAGCGGTAATGTAATTTCCAATGGCCATCACAGGCCTTCTGAGGTACAAGCCCTGCCTGTAACGCCAAACATTCTCCCTCAGTGGCCTAATCAGGTTAATGATTGTGTTTCATTAGAGGGACAGAATGACTGGTCTGTGGGAGCAGCTGCCACCCCTCACAAACATCTCAACCTTTATCCATTAGCTCTGTTCAAATGCTGGGATGGGCAGATGTCACTAGTGGAAGACAGACCCTAGGCGGTCCACCCTCCCCTGGACTGACCTCTGCAGATGAGCCCCTCATTGTTTACAGTCTGCTTGCACACGCCGCAGTGCTTCCCCTTCTTGAACGTCTTCAGCCGGAAGGTGTGGGAGTGGACGGCTTCAAACTCTTCAGGCTACAGTGGAAAAGAAACAAGGGATGTTATAGAGACACAATATGGATTCTTATTACTTACAACTACACCAGGACAAGCCAAAAACAATTTATTTTATAATATTAATAAAAATAAATATTTAATTAAATATATTGGATAAATTGGGATAAAATATAATATTATAAAATTAAATGTAATTTAAAAAAAATCACATTGGAGGGCTTAATTGGGATAAAATAAAATAAAATAAAATAGCACATTGGGGGCTTAACTGGAATAAAATAATAAAATAAAATATCTTATTATAAAATAAAATAATTTCTTATATTATTTTAAATAATTTAAATAATTTAAAATCATATCGTGACCAATCAAAAAAAACATCACTTCAAACAAACAGCCAATAAATTCTAATGCAAGAATTAAAATACATTAAAGAAAATCTACCTAGAAATAATTAAGGCATGTTTTCACACTATAAAAACAAAAGGTAGAATAATATTTAATATTAGAATAATATTTTGCAGCAATATAACAATATATTTGAGCAATATGCAGCAATATAAACAAATAATATAAAATAAAATAAATATTTATTTTATTACAAAAAAAAATTCATATTTAATTATAAAATAAAATAATTATTTTATTATAAAATGATTTTTTTATAAATAATTGAAATAATTAATAAAAAATACATTAACATTTTAAATAATTATTTCATTTTATTTTAAATCATTTAAAATAATGACTGATCAAAGGAACCATCTCTTTAAATAAACAGCCAATAAAGTCTAATGCAAGAATTAAAATACAGTAAATATCTTACTATTCATGAAGTATAAAAAAGTTCAAAAAATATAATTTTTTTAAATTAATGG
Organism: Garra rufa; assembly: GCF_049309525.1. Classification (NCBI taxonomy): domain Eukaryota; kingdom Metazoa; phylum Chordata; class Actinopteri; order Cypriniformes; family Cyprinidae; genus Garra; species Garra rufa. The sequence goes on along the minus strand of NC_133368.1, from coordinate 44,116,941 downwards.
CCAAAAAAGCACAATAAAACCAATAATTATATGAATATAATGATATATAAATAATAGATTTTTTACTATATATGTATATATATATATATATATTTTTTTTTTTTTCATGCGTAATCAAGGCCTCAAAACTGTAATATTGTCAAATTACAATGCACAATAACTGTTTAATACTGGGATACATAATGAAATGTAACATGATCCTTTAAAAAAAAATCTATCTAATCTGCTGATTTGCTTCTCAGGAAACAATTTTGATTATAATCGACATTGAAAACAGTTGGCTGCAATATTTTTGTGAAAACTAAATAGAAAAATTGTTACCAGCTGACATAGTTCTAGCAATTGTTGCATTATTTTGCCAAGTGCCTAATATTTTCCAAGTCTTTTACATGTGTATTTATTTTGATTCTTCTGAGTGTGCACATGTACAAAAGAAGCAGCTTATCTAAAGACAAACAAAATGCAGAGATCGCTTTGTTCTTTCTTCTCTAAGGAGAACATTTAACCCAGACCATTCTCAAAGAAACAGAGAACCTTATTTGGGAATGGTGCAGCCGCGTTTAGGTATGACTGAGGCACCCTGTGCTTCACCCTCAGTAGGAGCTGAGAGGGGAGAGAGGGGGCATCCAAAAACAAGAGAGACACGGACAGGATTTGGGCCGCTGCAGGTGTGTTATGTAAGCTTGGAAGCGCACATTTGGATCTAACAGACTGAACAGACCCCCTGTTTCAGGCCTCCATGTTTTCGATTTCCATAATGATGTCTGACGTTTCTTTTTAGTGCCTGGATTTAATGTTCAAGCAAGAAATAGAAGCAAAAGGGTAGTAAAGAAGTTAAACAAAGGATTTAAAAAAAACATTTATGATGACCGTTGACTTGTGACATAACTTTATAGGGATTAATTTATATGTACACTACCAGTCAAAAGTTTTTGAACATTAGGATTTTTACTTTTTTTTAAAGAAGTGACTTCTGCATTTATTTGATCCAAAATATAACAAAAGCAGTAATATTGTAAAATATTTTTACTATTTAAAATAACTGCTTTCTATTTGAATATATTTTAAAATGTAATTTATTTCTGTGATCAAAGCTACATTTTCAGCAATATTACTCCAGTCTTCAGTGTCACATGATCCTTCAGAAATCATTCTAATTTGCTGTTCAAGCTTATTATTACTATCAATATTTAAAACAGTTTAAAAAAAAAAAGCTAAAAATTCAGCGTTGAAATATAACTTATATTTTAAAACATATTGAAATAGAAAACACTTATTTCAAATAGTAAAAATATTTAACATTTTACAGTATTTAAACAACTTTAAAATTTTTAACTTTTGACTGGTAGTGTATGTTATGCTGTGCATTTGGATTCATTGTAAAACCAACAAAATAAATAAATAAATAAAATAAAAAATTATTTAAACTTAATTTCAGCTAGTTGTCATGGGAGCATTTCTCTTTTCTTTCTTTTTTTTTTTTTTACTTTTTAATTGAAATAAGTAAATAAAAAATAAAAAATAATTAAAACACAACATAGTTACTAAAACTAAAATGAAAACAGGATATAAAATATTAATCTAATAAAAATAATAATAAATCTTTAAAAATAAATAAATAAAAAATTAAAACAACATAATTCCTAAAATTTTAACTAAAATTAAAATGAAAACAGAAATATATGAAATAATAAAAAACAAAAATAAATAAATAAAAATAAAATAATTAAAACGACATAATTCCTCAAACTTAAACTAAACTAAAATTAAAATGAAAACAGGAAATGAAATATTAATCCAAATAAAATATTCACCTAGAATTTTAATGATATTAAAACACTGGTGTAGTCAAAAGGTCACATGAAATATTGCATATAAAATTCATAAAATGTTTAAGGAGGACAATATAGGGTTGTATAGGATTAATCATTTCAGAAAAAAGAGAAGAAAAATAGCAGAACGATACATGGTTATTGTACATATCTAAAAGTAAAACCAAACAGACACACACCAAAAAAAAATAATAATAATAATAAAATAAAATAATAATTTCAAGGCAGCATTTTTCTTTTTTTACTTTTTAACGGATTTTCTTTTTATTAGACATATTTAAAAATAAATAAATAAACAAATTAAAGTAATTAAAACAACATAATTCCTAAAACTTTAACTAAAATTAAAATGAAAACAGAATTATATGAAATGATTATTTAAAAAAAAAAAAAAAACCATTTAAATAATTAAAACACATCATAATTCCTAAACCTTAAACTAAAATTAAAATGAAAACAGGAAATACAATATTAATCCAAATAAAATATTTTTCTAATTTCAATAATACTAAAACAATGGTACAGTTAAAAGGCCACATCGAATATTGCATATAAAATGCATTAAATGTTTACGGAGGACAATATAGGGTTGTATAGGATTAATCATTTCAGGGAAAAAAAAAAAGAAAAATAACAGAATGATACAGGGTCATTGTACATATCTAAAAGTAAAACCACACAGACACACACCAAAAAAAAACTAAAAAAAAAACTAACTTAATTTCAACTAATTGATAAGGCAGCATTTCTCATTTTTTTACTTTTTAACAGATTTTTTTTTTTAAAAATAAATAAATAAATAAAAATATTTAAAACATAACATAATTCTTAAAACTTTAACTAAATTTAAAATGAAAACAGGAAATAAACCAAATAAAATATTAATCTAGAATCTTAATGATACTAAATGATACAGTCAAAGGGTCAAATGAGATATTACATATAAAATGCATAAAATGTTTAAGGAGGAAAATATAGGGTTATATAATTTCATATATGTGACCCTGGACCACAAAACCAGTCTTAAGTCGCTGGGGTATATTTGTAGCAATAGCCAAAAATACATTGAATGGGTCAAAATTTTAGATTTTTCTTTTATGTCAAAAATCATTAAGAAATTAAGTGAAGATCATGTTCCATGAAGATTTTTTGTAAAATTCCTACTGTAAACATGTTAAAATGTAATTTTTTGTAATATCCATTGTTAAGAACCTAATTTAGACAACTTTAAAGGTGATTTTCTCAGTCTTTTTGATTTTTTTGCATCCTCAGATTTCTGATTTCAAATAGATGTATCTCAGTCAAATATTGTCCTATCCTAACAAACCATACATCAATAGAAAGCTTATTCATTGATGTATAAATCTCAGTTTTGTCAAATTTAACCTTATGACTGGTTTTGTGGTCCAGGGTCACAAATATGATTAATCATTTCAGAAAAAAAGAAGAAAAAAATGAAACAGGGCTATTGTACATATCTAAAAGTAAAACCACACACTCACCAAAAAAAACTTTTGACAAGGCAGCATTTCTAATTTTCTAAAAAATAATAGTTTTGGCTAGTTGACAGCACAGCATTTGTTATTTTTTTACTTTTTAACTTAAATAATATAATGTAAAAAATGTGACTTTTTTTAAATGTTAAAAATTAGTGGGTGTAATACTTGAAATACTTAAATTAAAAATAAATAAATAAAATGTAGTTAAAATGTAAATGTAATTATTATTATTAAAACAGTTTATATTTAACAAAATGTTTTCCAGCACAACTGAATTTCCCTGCAGTTTCAGCAGATTTGAGCACCATGTAGGTGGCTCTTCCTTACGGCTGCCAGTCTAGTTTGGCAGGGATCTGATATGCCACGTGTCTCATATATTGAGATGCTGACGGAGCAGCGCAGAGAGAAGAGCGAAGTTCAGCTGGCACTGCTGCTGGCCAGTGTTTCTGACATTTGGACAACAAACTCCCAAGTGTCTTCATTCTGTAACCTTTGTCTGAGTAAGCAACAGTAACCAAGGAGGCGGGGCTTAGCAAACATCAATTGCTGCATGAGGAAAATCCACGTGGTAGATCAGAACTATTGCATATGGAGGAAATTACTGTACAAGACAGACCTCCTCGATGTAAAGTAATATAAGTCAACATCTGGATTTTTAGACTGAGACTAGTGCTGGAAGTCCTAGTCTAATTCTCAAAAGTTTGACACCACAGTAAAAAGGACTGAATCTATTGACTCTGTATGAGTTTTTTAAACATTTTAATGCCAGATAATGCTTGAGGGTTAATTTCTTACTGTCTTCTCCTAAGAGATGCTCTGGATAGACCAAAACAAAGATGGTTTTATGTGCAGAACTCACTGGGACGGTGTGACATTGATGACTAAGTGCCAACAATGACACAGTCTCATTTCTATTCCTCCGTCAGGACGCGCCTCGGCACCAACTTAATGTGATTAGTCTAATCTAATTAGCCAGAAACAATCAATGTGCCAGTCTGAGATGCGTGAGTCTTTAACTGATGCTGGATGAGACTATCACAATCTATACATACAGATACTACACAGACTCACAGCTCAGAATTAATAAAAAAAACTATTAAAGACAATGTTCACCCAAAATGTTCATTATTTACTCACCCTCATGTTGTTCCAAATCTGAATGTTGTTTCTATTGATTTTGTGGAAAACAAAATACATGTTTTTGAAAAATCTTCACTACCAAGAAGCAAAAACCAGAATAATAACACCAAAAAAGTAATCCATATGACTTGTTGCAGTCATACAGTCCTAAAATATAAATACTTTGGACTGACACTGATGTTGGAAGAGCAACAATTCTCGAATAAAAATATTATACAAATTCTAATACAAAATGTATGAAAAAGACCGAAATGAAAGAGAAGCTGCATTATAAGCTATGAGGTGGAAAAAATGAACTGTGTTAGTGAATAGTTGCGTAGGAGAGGAACTATTTCTCCATCCACTCTTCTGAACACTGGATTCAAACAGACAGAGAAATATTTATCTTCTTATGGAAATAAATAAATAAATAATTACATAGTTGTTTTTGTAAATAACAATTATACAAATAATAATACTTATTGTTATTATCGCTTATTATTATTTTATTTATTATATTTATTGTATAAACAATTATAGAACATGATGTATTTTTATTGTTGTTGTTGTATATAGCAATAATAATAATAATAATAATAATAACAAATCTAATAATGTAAATAAATAAATAAAACATTTAAAAAGTAAAAAGTAATTTATCTAGTAATTTGCACAGTATTGAAATATCATTTTAAGACAAAAAATGAATATAAATAAATAAATACATACATAAATAAATAAAAACCCATGAATGTAAATAAATAAACAAATAAATAATATTTAAAAATGTAAAAGTAATTTAACTAGTAATTAGTACAATATTGAAATATTATTTTAAGCCTAAAAATAAATAAATACATACATAAATAAATAAAAATCCATGAATGTAAATAAATAAACAAATAAATAATATTTAAAAATTTAAAAGTAATTTAACTAGTAATTAGTACAATGTTATAATAATTATAATAACAATACATTATGCTCTTAATGTTAGATATTAAAACCCCACAAACGTAAATAAATTAAAACATACAAGTAATTTAACTAGTGATTAGTACAGTATTAAAATATAATTTTAAGCCTAAAAATGAATATAAATAAATACATACATACATAAATAAATAAAAATCCATGAATGTAAATAAATAAACAAATAAATAATATTTGAAAATTTAAAAGTAATTTAACTAGTAATTAGTACAATATTCAAATATTATTTTAAGCCTAAAAATAAATAAATAAATGTCTGATTGTTGTTGTTTTAAATAATAATAATAATAATAATATTATAATGCTTATTAGCATTATTATTAATTATAATTATTCCTATTTTTATTTATTAGCAATTATCGAACATGATGTATACCTGTTGTTGTTGTTGTTATAATAATATTTATAATCACAATAATAATACATTTTGTTCTTAATGTTAGATATTAAAACCCCACAAACGTAAATAAATAAATAAAAACATAAAAAGTAATTTAACTAGTGATTAGTAGTGTTGAAATATTATTTTAAAAATAAATATTTTATTGTTGTTGTTTTTGCAAATAATAACAACAATAATAATAATAAATTAATAATAAGACTACAAAATTAAAACAAAAAAGTAATTTAACTAGTCATTAGTACAGTATTGAAATATCAGCCTAAAATAAATAATAAAATATTTTATTGTTGTTTTTGTTAATAATAATAATTATGCTTATCCTTTTTGTTTTTTATAATTATTTTATTTATTCTTTTTTTTTATTAACAACTATACAACATGTATTCCTGTTGTTGTAAATAGTAACAACAACAACAACAACATTACATAATGTTCTATAATTGTTAATACATTTGTAAAAAATTATTGTATGTTAATAATGATTGTTTTTTATGTTAAATGGCTCATCATAAATATGTGTATATAATAATTTAAAAAAAAAAATCACTTAGTAGTAACAGTATCAATATTAAAAATATGAAACTCTATAATGCGTGGCGCTGTATTGAATGGAAAATGAGTTCTATCATCTACTAAAAAAAATAAATATATAAATAAACAAATCACAAATATTCACTAATAATCTTCCCCTCTTCCAAAGCTCTCAAAGTATGTGATGATAGCAACAAAAAAGTATTTGGAACAATTTGAGGCTGAGTAAATAATTCCAAAATGTTCACTTTGGGTAAACTAATCTGAAATCGAAACACTTTCTCTCATCGCCACAGTGTGCACACTCTGTACATGCATTCGTTCATACACTGACAAAGCCAAAGGACACATAAAAAAGAAAGCGCAGAAGGCCAGATACGAAGATATCTCAATCTGAACTCATGTGAGCAGAGAATGAAACTAGTCTGCGCTCCTGACAGAGAGACGTCAGGACCTCGTGAGCTTTTATTCACACAACTCCAGGAGGTAAAGACTGAATTAGATTGAGAAACACTGACACAAAGAATGTTGGCTCACAAACATAAACACGCTCCTTTACTCATACTTCCTTGTTTACTCCGAAAACACATACGTAAACACAGCGCCACAACAAAACATCCACGCTCCGCTGTTATGCAATTGTTTCAGGACAATACGGGCGCTCTGGGATATGGGTTATTGTTGAGACACGTTGTGGCTGGGGATGCAGGAATCATGGGGACTCTATTGAAATGCATGGGGTTACGAATTACCCAATCCCATCGCCCCAAACACTGCCAGCCTTTCAAATGGCCCATCTCACTCTCTCAGATGGGCACAAAGGCCGAGCCCCCGAAGCAGGGCACACATTATCTCCCATGGCCTGCGTAACTGTATACACAGCCCCCTCACAGAGACGCTAAGCCCCTGGGAAAGGCACTCAGCCTCATTCAGACGACCAATCCATACAGCAGACAATACAGCCTCTCACCCCGAAGAGAGGAAGAGGTGGGGCGGATCAGTGCAGACGGAGCAGGGCATGATGGGCTCCGGACAGCAGCGTTCATACCACTCTCTTCCTGAATGATTAAGTTTCAGAGGAGAAGTAACAGGTCATCAGGCACTGATAGCTCTGTATATAGAGCCATATCACTAAATAAATATATCTTAATATTTTTCAGTCTTGCAAATGTACATGTTAAAGGAGTAGCTCACTTTCAGAACAAAAATTTACAGATAATGTACTCACCCCCTTGTCATTCAAGATGTTCATGACTTTCTTTCTTCAGTCGTAAAGAAATTATGTTTTCTGAGGAAAACATTCCAGGATTTCTCTCTATATAGTGGACTTCTATGGTGCCCGCGAGTTTGAACTTCCAAAATGCAGCTTCAAAGGGCTCTAAATGATCCCAGCCGAGGAAGAAGGGTCTTATCTAGCGAAACGATTGGTTATTTTCTAAAAACATTTACAATTTATATACTTTTTAATCTCTACACAGAGTACACACAGAGCTAGACAAGACGAGCATTTAAGGTTAAAAAGTATATAAATTGTAATTATTTTTTTTTTCCGAAAAAAAATCATTTTGCTAGATAAGACCCTTTTTTCCTTGGCTGTGATCGTTTAGAGCCTTCGAAGCTGAATTTTGGAAGTTCAAACTCAGGGGCACCATAGAAATCCATTATATGGAGAGAAATCCTGAAATGTTTTTCTCAAAAAACATAATTTCCTTACAACTGAAGAAAGAAAGACATGAACATCTTAGATGACAAGGGGGTGAGTACATTATCTGTACATTTTTGTTCTGAAAGTGAACTACTCCTTTAAGTAGAAACTAGCTAAATAAATCTGAAAGTACAAGGACAAAATGCACATAAAATACACTTATAAACAACTATTAACTAGTAAAAATACGCTACTCATATATACTTCTTTTGAACTTATTCATTCATCCTGGGAAAAATACTTAAAAGTATAATATTGATAATAATATAAATGTTTCTTGAGCAGCAAATCAGCATATTAGAATGATTTCTGAAGCATCATGTGACACTGAGGACTGGAGTAATTATGCTTAAAATTAATGTTTGCATCACAGAAATAAATCACTGTTTAAAAATATTACAATAGAAAATACCTATTTTAAATGTTAATAATATTTCAAAATATTATTGTATTTTTTAGCAAATAAATATAGCCTTGGTGAGCTTAAAAAAATAATAAATGTATTTTAATTATTTATTTTTATGTATTTATTTGTTTATTTTTGCTTTTTAAGTACAAAAAAGTTAAAAACACATGGAACTGAAAGCAATACACAAGTCTAAATTCTAAATTTATGATATAAATAATCCACTAAAAAAATAAAAATAAAAAAAGATTTTTTTATAAAATATTAAAAATGAATGAATAGTTGAAGATAAAAAAAAACGTGTCTGAATTCTAAATGTTTCTAAATATTAAAAATCCATAAAATAATAAAATAAAACAAAAATGCATTTTTTAATCAAATAAAATAATAAAATAAAAATGAATAAATAAAGAAGATAAAAAACTTGTCTGAATTCTAAACTTAAGACATTAAAAATCCATAAAATAAAAAATTAAATAAAATGAATGAATAAAGATTAAAAACCTGTCTAAATTCAACACTGTAAACATAAAAATCCATAAAATAAAATAGAATAAAATTGTGATAAAATATTTATATTTTAGTACTATAATATTAGTACTTTTTTGTGAAATAAAATGATAAAATAAACATGAATGAATGAAGATCGAAAAGTCTGAATTCTAAATTTTAAATAATAAAAATCCATAAAATAAAGTATTAAAATAAAAATAAAATAAAAATAAAAATGTAAAAAAAATAAAATGAATGAAGATTAAAAACTTGTCTGAATTTTAAATTATAGATATAAAAAATCCATAAAGTAAAATAAAATAAAAATGTGATAAAATATTTTTATAAAAAAATAAAATAAAATAAAAATAAATAAATGAAGATTAAAAACTTGTCTGAATATTAAAACTCCATCATTTAAAATAAAATAAAAATTACTGAAGATTAAAAAGTTGTCTGAATTTAACATTTTAGATATTAAAAATCCATAAAATAAAATAAAAATGAATGAAGATTAAAAACTTGTCTGAACTCAAAATTTTAGAAATTAAAAATCTATCAAATAAAATTAAATAATACAATAAATAAAAAAGTAGCAAAATATTTTTTCTAAAATAAAACAGATGATATGAATGAACGAATGAAGAAAGATTAAAAACTTATTAAAATCCATAAATAAAATCAACTGAAATATAAAAAAAAAAAAATACAATTAAATAAAAATGTCGTATTTATTTTCTAAAATAAATAAAATAATAATCAATAAATAAATGAAGAAGTTTTAGAAACTTTAACTAACTAGTGACCTATCAAATTAAGGTTAAAATGTTACATATAATAAAAAAATGAGTAAAATAATAAAGGTACTAATATTAACTATTAGTTTTAGGGAACTTAAACTCTAAGGCCAATAAAGGACACAGTGTAACATTTTTTAAATTTTATAATCATCTCCAAATTCATTGTGAACACAGAATAAATACCAGCCCTAGTTTCTACTGTCACCTCTTGTGTCAGACTCTCCTCTACATGCAGATTGTGTTTCCCACAAGCGCACCACTATGAGCTCCAGCAGCACCTGGTCTCAGATGCGGTTACTACAGGACAACAATGATTCCAGATGGTGGTGTGTGTGAGAGAGACGCTGCTGTAAAGCCACCTGTGATTCTCTTTGATGGCTTTCTTTGAACTTGACGTAAGGGCAGAAGTTTCCTCGAGGAGCTGGAGGAGAAAGATAACATTCTCTTCTCACAGCGCTGCAGAGGGGCGGGACACGGACAGGAAGCGCTGTTCCACGGATTAACATGAAGCTGATTTCTCAGTGGACTATTGCTTTAAATGCGCCCTCATTTAGTTACTGAAAGCTTCATCCAGTAGGTCCAGACCCCTCTTTTCATTCTGTCTCTCAGTGGTTCTGACACACATTGAGTTTCTGACACAGACTGGGCACACGGCCATCAGTGCTGAGGCAGGAAAGGAGGTGTGTTTCCATCGTGAACTCACTCTGCTCAGGGGAGAAGCAAACAGGAGTCCCACAAATTATTTCGACACTTAAGTCACACTTAAACATATCTGAATGGCACTGAATTAGATATACAGTCAAATCATAGATTTACAGACAGCTTATGCTAGCTAAATTTTGATTACACCATTACTGTTTTTAATATTTATACCATATGTACATCGACTTAACATACAGTAGTCACCACTAATAAGCTACTAAATATATTGTAGTAGCCTACTTTTTTTTTTGTACAGCTGCTTTGCAACGATTTGTAAAAGCGCTATACAATGAATTAAATGTTAGCTATGTTTGGAGTGGAATAGAAGAGTAATTACTAAATAATGTTGTTTCATGTTGTGCAGTATATTTACAGTACTGAGCGTGTTTTTATTGATAAGATTTTATACATTCTAAATCTTAGATATTAAAAATCTATAAAATAAAATGAAATGAAAATGTAGTAAAATATTTTTTATAAAATAAAATAAAACAAAAAAAAGGAATGACAGAAAGAATAAAGGAAGGAAGGAAAGAAGGAAGGAAATGTAATAACTTGAACTATTTCTGAAATCTGAATTCTAAATTTTAGATATTAAAAATCCATAAAATAAAATAAAATAAAAATGTAGTAAAATGCATTTTATAAAATAAAATAAAAATAAACAAATGAATGAATAAAGGAAGATTAATGTATTAATTCTAAAGATATTAAAAAGATATTAAAAATAGATATTAAAAATCCATAAAATAAAATAATAAAATAAAATAAAAATGTAGTAAAATAGATTTTTATAAATAAAATTAAAACAAATGAAATAAAAAAATAAAATAATGAACGAACAAAGATTTAAAACTTGTATGAACTCTAAATTTTACATAATAAATAAATAAATAAATAAAAGAAAGAATGAAAGAAGATTAAACTTGTCTGAATTCTCAAGTTTAGATAATAAAAATCCATAAAAACTAAGCTAAACCAAACCAAACTAAACTAAAAATAAAATAAAATAAATTAATGAAGATTAAAAACTGAATTCAAAATTTTAGTAATTACAAATCAATAAAATAAAATAAAATAATGATAAATAATAAAATAATAATAATAAAAATGAATTAATGAATTAATTAAAACCTGTCTGAATTTTATGTTTTAGATATAAAAAATCCATAAAATAAAATTAGGAAGTAGTAAAATACATTTTTATAAAATAAAATAAAGTAATGATAATAATAATAAATTAATGAATGATTAAATGAAGATAAATGAAGATTAAAACTTGCCAGGAATTCTAACTTTTAGATATTATAAACCCACAAGATAAAATAATAAAATAAAAATGTAGTAAAATACATTTTTGTAAAATAAAAAAAATTAAAAATTAAATTACAATACATTAAATAAATGAAGTTTTTTTTTCATTTTTAGATATTAAAAATTCATAAAAATAAAATAAAATAATAAACCAAAGAATGAAAGAATGAATGAAGATTAAAAACTTGAATTCTGAATTCTAAAGTTTAGATATTAAAAATCAATAAAAAACTAAACTAAACAAAAATAAAATTAAATAATGAAGGAATATATGAAGATTAAAAACTTGCCTGCATTCTAAATTTTAGATTTTAGATATTAAAAATGCATAAAATAATATAATAAAATAAAAATAAATATAAATAAATATGTAGTAATTTTTTATAAAATAAAAAAATGAATGAACGAATGAATGAATGAATGAAGAATATATATATTTTTTGATTTTAGATTAAAAAAAAACATTATACCATGACCATGTTATCATGTTCATAAATATTATCTTGCATTTTTAATTAAAACGTCACAGAATGAGTCAAGAAAAAATAATGAAAATTAATGTTGCGATTATGTTTGCATTGTGGGATGCAATGGTATAGTACATACTACATAGTGCACAAATAGTAAAGAAAAGAAACAGACTGCAGATTTAGAAGAGTACCATTGATAACATGTTATTTCAAACACAGCCGTTTGACAGTTTGAATATGTTATATAATGCAATGACATTCAGATAGTTTTAAGAACAAGGGGCTGCTGCTCAACAAACATAGGGTCATTTATTAAGGCTTCAGGTTTTATGTCCTAGTACAGTTGTAAAGCATCAGTCTCTGCAAGTGAAAACCCCGCCGAGCGTCATGGGAAAGTGTCTGTAGGCGTCCGGTGAGGCGTGGTAAATACAGCCATTCACCTACAATCCTCTTAGCGTCTAATCTGTAAATTAACAATGTGAATGAAGTCATTCCAGGGTATTCAGATCTGCCCTTAAGTGATGTTAAATTACAGCAGTGGTTACTTAAACACCTCCTCTTAAAAGCAGCATGCTACAGCGGATCGGAGCGCAGAGCCCCAGCAGGCCCGTCTCTAATGCGCACACACATTCCTAATGTATACAGTCATCTTACAAAGACTTTTTTTTACTTCTGAAGAAAGAAACAGAAAAACACAGTGTCCGAAATCACTCCCTGTTCCCAATCTTTTGTACAGGTAAGATTTTTTTTTTTTTTTTTTTATTGTTAGTGAACAACTCAAGTCTCTATATGGGTCAATGAAATACATGGTAAAGAAAATTAAAAATCTTTACCGATATAGCAAACCCTGCGGCATCCACTATGTAGGGAACATGTGTGTGATTTCAGATACAGCCAGTGTTTTATTTTCTCAGTAAAACTTTCAAAAGTAGAGTCTCCAAGTGGCGTTATTTCATTCTCCCTTTCCAATTATTTAGGCCCAGTTAAAATAAAATAAAATAAAATAAAATAAAATAAAATAAAATAAAATAAAATAAAATAAAATAAAATAATAAAATAAATTAAAATAAAATAAAATAAAATAAAATAAAAAATTATAAATCTATAATAATTTGGAAAATAAAATAAAATAAAATAAAATAGTATTATACATCTAGAATAATTTGGAAAATAAAACAAAATAAAATAAAATAATAACAATTTGGGCTGGTATAATACTTTGGAAAATAAAATATAATGTAAAATAAAATAAAATAAAATAAAAATTTGAGTTTCAAGTAAGATGTAAAATATTGCAAGTCCCTCCAATACATCAAATGACTGATGTTATAAATCTATAATACCTTGAAAAAATAAAAATAAATAAATACATTATTATAAATCCATAATACTTTGGTAAATAAAATAAAATTTTATTATAAATCTATAATAATTTGGAAAATAAAACAAAACAAACAAAATAAAATAAAATACTTTGGAAAATATAAATAAAATAAAATAAAATATTTTTATTACTCTATAATAATTAAAATAAAATTAAATAACATTTTACTATAAATCTATAATACTTTGGAAAATAAAATAAAATGTTATTATAAATCTATAATAATTTGGAAATAAAATAAAATGTAATTAAAAATTTGGGTCTCAAGTAAAACGCAAAATATTAAAGTCCCTCAAATACATTAAATGTCTGATGTTATAAATAAAATAAAATAAAATGTTATTATAAATCTATAATAATTTGGAAATAAAATTAAATAAAATTAAATAAAAAATTTGGGTCTCAAGTAAAATGCAAAATATTAAAGTCCCTCAAATACATTATACATTACATTATACATTACATCTGATGTTATAAATCTATAATACTTTGGAAAATATAAAATTAAATTAAATTAAATTATAAATTTGTAATACTTTGGAAAATAATAAAATAAAATACATTTTGGGTTTCATGTAAGATGCAAAATATTGAAAGTCCCTCCAATACATCAAATGGCTAATGTTATAAATCTATAATACTTTGGAAAAAAATAAAATAAAATAAAATAAAATAAATTTTCAAGTATATGTGTCAATGAAATGCAAAGAATGATATAAAGAAAAGAAAAAATCTTTACTGATATAGCAATCCCTGTGGCATCCACTATGTAGGGAACACTATGTTTCAGATACAGCCAGTGCTCTATTTTCTCAGTAAAGTTCTCAAAAGTACAGTCTCCAAGTGGAGTTATTTCGTTCTCCCTGTCCAATCATTTAGGCCCGTTACACATTACTCATTCTCATATATCTGCCTCAACGTCCTATCCTCAACACATTGGCTTAGCATAAATCTCCAAAAACCCACACATACACTCACAGTCACCCTTAAAATTCACCTTATACAAATACACTCACCCTGAAGACTGCTCATAAATCCTTTAAACACACACACAAACACTTCAAATCCACCCTCTTGTGTTTACCTCATACATCAATCACTGCCTCCAACCAAACCAACGCAAAAACACAACATCTTCACCTGCGAATGAACCCGAGGAGCTGGAAACGTGTGAGCATTGCCGATCCACGTAAAACATGCCACCACAATGCTGGAGTTTGTCTACATATCTTGGAAGAGCCCATCCCATTATGTGTCTGTAATATTCCAGTGCCAGGATAAGATGGTTTGGCCCAAATTGGGCCTCCATCCTTTCGCCTAACAGTCAACAGACGCATTTCCTTGATATTCTACTGACAAAATATGGCTGGGATGTGTTGCTATGTAGTTTCAGGTTGTTGCTTATTTCTCCAATGTATATAAGTCTCTCAAAAAAGCCTAGATATGTGAAAAACTAAAACATAATACAACCTAGGTTAAAGGGATAGTTCACCCAAAAATGAAAATTCTGTCATTCCAAACCTGTAAAAAAAAATAACAAATGAAGATATTTTTGATAAAATCCAAGAGCTTTCTGACCCTGCATATGCAATGCAACTGACACATTCAAGGCCCAGAAAATCGAAATCAATTAATTTTCAAGGGGTTTTAAGTAAGATGCAAAATATTGAAATTCTGGCCAATACATGAAATGGCTGATTTTATAAATCTATAATACTTAAAAAATAAATAAAATACAATAAAATAAAATAACTGACCAATATTTTAAATCTACAATATTTAGAAATAAATAAATAAATTAATAAATAAATAAAATAGAATGACAATTTTCTAAAACTTTCATGTTATAGCCAATAAATGAACAATATTATAAATCAACACTATTCACAAATGAATAAATTAAAATACACTAATAAACAAATTAAACACTTTCATGTTATAGCCAATAAATGAACAATATTATAAACCAACACTATTTTAAAAATATGTATATAAAATAATAAATAAAATAAAATACTTCCATGTTATAGCCAATTAATGATTGACATTATAAATCTACACTATTTAAAAAAAATAATAATAATAAAATAAAATGACAATTTAAACATTTTCATGTTATAGGCAATAAATAAATAACCAATATTATACATTTACACTATTTTGAAATAAATAAATAAAATAAAATTACAATTAAAACACTTTCATGTTATAGCCAATAAATTACCAATATTATAAATCAACACTATTTAAAAAATAAAATAAAATAATAAATAAAATAAAATAAACACTTTCATGTTATAGCCAATAAATGACCAATATTATAAATCAACACTATTTTAAAAAATTAATTAAAATAAACTAATAAATAAAATAAAACACTTTCATTATATAGCCAATAAATTACCAATATAATAAATCAACACTATTAAAAAATAATAATATTAAATAAAATAAAAACACTTATGTTATAGACAATAAATGACCAATATTATAAATCAACACTATTTAAAAAAATAAAATAAAATAATAAATAAAATAAAATAAAATTAAATACATTTTATAGCCAATAAATGACCAATATTATAAATCTACACTATTTTTAAATGATAATAATAATAATAATAATAAATTAATTAATTAAAATAATAAATAATAATCAAAAATAAAAACACTTTTATGTTAATAAATAAATGACACTATTACAAAAAATAAAATTTTCATGATATAGCCAATAAATAACCAATATTATAAATCACTATTTAAAAAATTTAATAAAATAATAAAATACAATACAAAAATGAAAAAGTGTCATTAATTATTCATTTATAAGTACCACTTAATTATTCATAAGTTTTGGGCGAGTTCCCCCATGTTTTTGAAAAACTGGTCGATAATTATTTCATGTTATGTTATATAAATTAATATATATATTAAAAATAAAATAAAATAAAATAAAATAAAATAAAATAAAATAAAATAAAATAAAATAAAAAAAGTTTAAAATTTAACTATTTTTTGGGGGCTGTTGGTAGGGAATTACAGATGGTTGCTGGTCAAAAACAATAAAGCCTATCGCTTAAAAATAAGTATCATTTATGTCCGCTCTGCTGTTTATGCTATGCCTTATACTCTCAAGAAAATGTCCAAAAATTGTACCTTTATGGGTAAAGCTTGTCACTGGGGCAAAAGTGTCACTTTCAGAGTTCTGCTCTATAGTGACAAGCTGTTGTAGCTCTAAAGGTACAATTTTTGCACATGTTTATGTTAACAACATACCTAAAAAGACTTATTTGTACAGTACAACATTTATTAGTCTATACCAGTCCATGACAGTCCTGTCAAGAACCACAAAGCCTTTAATTTCTGGAACATGTAACTAAAATGGTGATCTAAAGATAAGTGGATCTTCACTTCTGCTGTCTGTTCAAGACTATAAGGTCTATAATACCTGAAGGAAAGCAGTCCATTAGCACTCCCACTCATCTCAAGACCACCTGGAAGAATGCAACCTGCACGCTACCTTCAACACGCCCTAAAACATCCCACTTTCTGTACCTGACTTTGGTTTGAGGAGGTCTGGCCTCTTTGGGACTCCCACCCCCAATCCATCCCACCACAATGTTTTCTTTCACAACGCTGCAATTCTTCGGCTCACAAAAACATTTCTCAGCAAGGGGGGTCTGACCTTTGACCTCGGCCCCCTCCCTTTCCTTCCACTCTTTTTGACCCCACATCCACACAAACACAGCGAGGACGTCTCGCTCTCGCTGCCCTTTAAAGGGTTCGGAGCGCCGTAGGGGGTTCGCTCACCACAGGACGAGCCCCCAGAGCATCTGAGGACAAGAGAAGCATTAAAGCACTACGGACTGATTGCTGCATTGATTCGAGAAGAAGGAAAATGACCCGGTGAATTGAAAGTGTAAGAGAGAACCCAAGGGACCGATCGAGTTCTGCTATAACATCCTCAGGAAGCGGCATCCAAAAAACAGGTTATATTTGTCAAACAAAGTATTTCTGAGTGAAGTCTGGGAACTGAAAGAAATAAAACATAACACTGAGATAAACTGCCTCCATGTGCCATAAAAATCAAAGCTGTCAAACAAAATCATTCAAATTAAAGTTGCTGTAAAAGCACAATATTGTAATTTTGTCTGAGAAATAATAAATGAACAGTGCTATAAATATATACTATTTCATAATAAAATAAAGTCAAATAATAAAATTAAATACATTTTTGAATGAATGATTTTATATATATATATTTTTCAAGGTAATAAAGATTTTTCAAAAATAATAAAGTAAAGTAAAGTAAAGTAAAGTAAAATAAAATAAAATAATAAAAATACTTTCATGTTAAAGCAAATAAATGACCGACATTATAAATCTACACTATTTTGAAAAATAAAATAATAAAGTAAAGTAAAGTAAAGTAAAGTAAAGTAAAGTAAAGTAAGGTAAAGTAAAATAAAATAAAATAATAAAAATACTTTCATGTGAAAGCCAATAAATGACCGACATTATAAATCTACACTATTTAAAAAAAAAAAATTAAATAAAATAATAAAATAATGTTAAAAAAAATATTATAATAATAAAAACTAGTGGTGGGCCGTTATCGGCGTTAACGTGAGACTCATATCGCGCGATAAAAAAAATATCGCCGTTAATCTATTCTCAAAGTTGGGTTGGGAGCTGGGTCTAAACTACGCAAGATATGATGACTTTCACTTTGATATTTTAGCGCGGATGACGTATATCTAGTTGAACTGCACTGTAGGGGGCGAGAACGAGTCTTCAACTTCTGTGAAAAAATTACCACATCAAATGAGACGCGCAGACATGGATGCAGTTATGAAGCCGCTTCAGGGCAGGTGCGTGCGTTGCTAGACCCTTTTTACTGGGGCACGTGCCCCAGTGAAAATCTGCTGTGCCCCAGTAAAATCTCAAATTTGAGTTATAATTTACTTTGATAATCCCGAAATAAAGACATTAAACTATATGCAACAACTGAATTGACGCTTCTAAAAGCAACGCAGTTTATTGGAAGATGCACGCAGATAGGCTATCCATACCCGCGCGCCTGTATATTTTACTGGAACGCGCACGTCGTGCAGCCTTTTGCGCAGAAGTACTTGGTTACACAAGTTTGTATAGTTAATTGTGTTTTAAATGCAATTGTCAAGCAGTTTGTAATGCATTTTGGAAACAGGAGATGAGCGCCTGGTCTAATGCGCCACCTGGCTTGAGAAACCCGTTCTCAAAGACTTACTTTTAGTCATTATTTGGGTAGCACACATATTCTGAATGCTTTCAGAAGAATTCAAATTAGCCATTTTAATCTAGATTAATCTAGATTAATTTCAAGATTTAATCTAGATTAATCTAGATTAAAAAAATTAATCTATGCCCACCACTAATAAAAACACTTTCATGTTAAAGCCAATAAATTACCAACATTATAAATCTACACTATTTTGGAAAATAAAATAATAAAGTAAAGTAAAGTAAAGTAAAATAAAATAAAATAAAATAATAAAAATACTTTCATGTGAAAGCCAATAAATGACCGACATTATAAATCTACACTATTAAAAAAAATTTAATTAAAATAATAAAATAAAGCAAAAAATATATATATAATAATAAAAACACTTTCATGTTAAAGCAAATAAATTACTAACATTATAAATCTACACTATTTAAAAAAATAAAATTAAATAATAAAAACACTTTCATGTTAAAGTCAATAAATGACCAACATTATAAATCTACACAATTTTGAAAACTAAACTAAAATAAAATAAAGATACAATATAAAATAAAATAAAATAATATAATAAAAACACATTCATGTTAAAGCCAATAAATGACCAAAATAATAAATCTACACTCTTTTGAAAAATAAAATAATAAAATAAAGTAAAACAAAATAAATAAATAAATAAATAAAATAAAATAAAATAATAAAAACACTTTCATGTAAAGCCAATAAATGATTGACATTATAAATCTACACTATTCTGAAAAATAAAATAAAATAATAAAAACACTTTCATATTAAAGAAATAAATGTAACATGAAATAAACAACATTATAAATCTACACGATTTTGAAAAATTTAAATAAAGATATAATTTAAAATAAAATTAAATAAACACATTTATGTTAAAGACAATAAATTACCAACATTATGAATCTACACTCTTTTGAAAAAAAATAAATAAAAATAAAGTAAAACAAAATAAATAAAAAAACTACAATAAAAATAATAAAAACACTTTCATGTTAAAGCCAATAAATGACTGACATTATAAATCTACACTATTTTGAAAAATAAAATAATAAAGTAAAACAAAATAAATAAAAAAAACTACAATAAAAATAATAAAAACACTTTCATGTTAAAGCCAATAAATGACCGACATTATAAATCTACACTATTTTGAAAAATAAAATAAAATGAAATAATGAAAACACTTTCATGTTACAGACAATAAATGACCAAAATTATAAGTTTACACAATTTTGAAAAATAAAATAAAATAAAAATACAATATGAAATAAAATAAAACAATTAAACACATTTATGTTAAAGCCAATGAATGACTAACATTATACATCTACACTATTTTGAAAAATAAAATAAAATAAAATAAAACAATAAAAACACTTTCATGTTATAGCCAATAAATAAAATAAAATAATAAAAACACTTTCATGTTAAAGCCAATAAATGACCAACATTATAGATCTGCACTATTTTGAAAAATAAAATAAAATAGTAAAATAAAATAAATTAAAGAATTAATGTAATATAAAATAATGTTATTGCTAATAAATGACAAACATTGTAAATCTACAGTTTTGAAAAATTAAATAAAATAAAAAATACAATATAAAATAAAATAAAAATAAAATAAATTTACATGTTATAACCAATAAATGAACAATTATAAATCTACACCATTTTGAAATAAAATAAAAAAATTAATTAAAATAAATAATAAATAAAATAAAATGACAACCAGAACACTTTCATGTTATATCCAATAAATGACTAATATTATACATCTACACTATTTGAAAAATAAATAAATAAATAAATAAAAATAGAAACACTAAAAAAATAATAAATAGTTTAAATACTATTGCTCCTACTATTGAATACTATTGCTCCTTTGTTTGAAACAAATTGCTCCTTAATCTGCTATTCATAAAAAAATGCATAAAAAATAAGTCATTATAGAAAAGAGAGGACAGGCCATCTGGGATGTTGGTTAGATAGTCCAAAAAAATCTAAAATGTTTTTTTGCCATTTATCCCATCCTTTTAATTTAGTGCTAGTTTATATAAAAAACTTAAAAATTTAAAATGAAATCTAATATTGCCATATAAATGACTGTTTTTTGGTTTCAAAAAGTAACATACTTACATTTGTATGGATTAGCTAATGGAAAATAGCCCCAAAACTTGACAGATATCACTACAGGTGATAGATATCAGGTGTCATGAAGTATCACACCTGCGTTTATGACAGGAGAAGGCTATTGTTCAGCCAATCAAAAGACTTTGAGTAGCTCCGTGCTTGTCAGTCATGTTTGCTGACATCTTCATGGCTGGCATTTTTCAAAAAACCTACGCTCCAAACACAGAGACACATGAATGTCTGATGACGGAGGGACAATTCGCTTTCATCCAAAGATCCTGGGTCAAATGGTTGCAATTGTTTTAGCATTTTAAACAAACCTTACACAACAGCGCCGTAGAACAAAACCCCCTCCATCTGGATCGAATTAACCGTTATCTGCCCTAGTCCAAGCAATCTGAGGAATCAGTGTTGCCTAAACGTTTATATTACTGGCACTCAAGGCCAGACTTTCATTTACTTATTTATTATGATGAGTGTGTTTCCGTAGTATAGGGATTTGCTCCTCGATCCCTTCGTCTAGCCTGGCCAGTGTTGCGGACTGGGATCAGTCTATCCCACCGGGGCTCCTCAGGAAGAAGAGATGTAGTGAGGATGACAGACGGAAACCAGTTCCCATCTCAGAACAGACAGATCTAGTCCAAGCTCATCAGACTGCTGGCACAGATCCACGACCGTCTACCTCGGCCCAGACAAACCTTTACATTACACCACACTACAGGGCTCCTGAAGGAAGAATCGCATTTATTTTCTCCATAGAGAAATATATTTTTTAGAGATAATGTATAAACCTTTCAAGACAGCATACTGTATGCGATAAGTTCAATCATTTTGATTTACTTTCGCACAAAAAGCAGTGACATTTCTACTGGTATAATTATGTTTTTTTGTTTGTTTGTATGTTTTTCTGAGAAATATGTATATAATTTAAATATTCACTATATATATGGAAGCCCATTTCTGCCATTGAATATTAAAAAAAGGTTACTGCGACTTTGTTTCTCTCAGAATTGCATGATACACTTAAAATTAGGTCTTTTTTCCTCAGAATTGCGTGATAAATTTCAAATTTTGACTCTTTTCTCAGAATTGCAAATTCTGCCTTTTTTCCCTCAGTATTGCGTAAAAAAAAAATACTATTCTGACTTTCTTTTCTCTAAAAAAGGCGTGATAAACGCAAAAATCTGACTTTTTCACTTTAGAATTGCGTAATAAACTCAAAATTCTGTTTATTTCCTTAAATTATTTTCCTTAAAATTATTTGCCTTAATAATTGCGTGAAAAATGTAAAATTCTGACTTTCTCAAATTGTGTGATCAACGCAAAATTCTGGCGGTCTTCCCTCAGAATTGTGTGAAAAATGTAAAATCCTGACTTTTTTCCTCCAAATTGCATGACAAACTTAAATTTGACTTTTTTCCCTTAGATTTGCTCGATAAACTCAAAATTCAGACTTTTTTTCTTCACAATTGCGTGACATAAATTTAAAATTCTGATTTTTTTTTTTCAGATTTGCATGATAACCTCATAATTCTGACTTTTTTTCCTCAGAATTGTGTGATGTAAATTCAAAATTCTGACTTTTTTTCTCCAAATTGCATGATAAACTTAAAATTCTGACTTTTTTCCTCAGAATTGAGTGATAAACTTAAATTTCTGACTTTTTTCCCTTCGGAATTGCTTGAAAAATGTAAAATTGTGACTTTTTTTCCTTAGAATTGTATAAGAAACTTTTTATTTTTTTACTTTTTTCCCTCAGATTTGCGTGATAAAGTAAAAAAACAGACTTTTTTTTTCAGAATTGAGTGATGAACTCAAAATTGTTCATGATTACCTCAAAATTCTGACTTTTTATTACCTTAGAATTGCACGATAAACTCAAAACTGACTTTTTCCCCTTTAGAATTGAGTGATAAACTCAAAATTCAGACTTCTTTTATTTAGACTTGCAAGATATAAACTTAAAATTCTGACTTTTCCTTTTCCTCAGAATTACATGATAAACACATTTTTTATTTTTTTTCACTCAGAATTGCATGATAAACTCAAAATGACGTTTTTCCCCACAGAATTGCATGACAAATTCAAAATTTTGACTTTTTTTCCTTCAGAATTGCGTGACAAACTCAAAATCCTGACTTTTTTTTCACAATTGCATGATAAACTTAGAATTTTGACCTTTTTCCTGAGATTTGCATGATATAAATGCAAAATGTTGCCTTTTTTTATCAGAATTGCGTGATAACGTCAGAATTTTGAGTTTTTTTCCTCAGAATTCCATGATAAACTCAAAATTCTAACTTTTTTCCCTCAGGAATGTGAAATATAAACTCACAATTGTGAGTTATAAAGTCCAATTTTTAGGAAAAAAACAACTGATATGTTCTCAGAATTGAGAGTTCATATCTCACAATTCTGACCTAACTCTCAATTGTATGTTATAAAGTCAGAATTGTAAGATAAAACTCACAATTGTGACTTTTTCTCAGAATAGAGTTTATATGTCAATTGTGACTTAAAAACTTGCAATACTGAGTTTATATCACGCAATTCTGAAAAAAAGTTAAAGTCGCAGTTACCTTTTTAATTTTTTTATTCAGTGTCAGAAACTGCCTTCCATAACTATAACCCATATAATTGAGAAAAAATAAAATAAAAAGCATGCACAAAACAAACAAATGTTGCTTGATCCATCAGATAGGTTGATATCAATCTATCCCTATACATAAAATACTTATAAAACTGGTATAGTCACCCATGTTTGTGGGTGGTCTTCCTCTGTCAGTCTCTAGTCCTGGGAACCTGAATATCAGTATCTAAGCTGCTTTTATGATCACTCTCTTCAGGATCCAGATTAAGTCATTTTTTCCTGGGATCTGCTGAAGCCATTATTCCGGTCAGGATGTCACAGCTCAGAGCCCCCATCACTGCCGGAACTGCACTGGCTTCACTTGACTTGTCACATTCTTTCAAACTTGTCCTTTAGTCCCTTGCATTCATCAAAGTTTTTATACTTTTGCTTCCTGATGTTACATTCACAATCAACTAACATATTCATCACCACCTACCGCTCCTCATCTACAAGCACTAGTGTAGGGATGGCTGACTAATTCTTGCTTATCAGTCTATAAATCCAAGAATATTGTGGCGTTTTCCTGTCAAACACTCAGAAAACTGGTCCTATGAAGCTGACAAGCAGGCCCACACAGAGTCTCCAAAAAGAAGAGACATCACAGACTTGTAGTCATTCTTCATTTCATGAGTGCATTAAGACATTTATGGTGCATTAGGACTACACAGAACTGCACAGAAAACTACAGAATTGTCATTTCTGTCATTCATAAATTTCTTAAACAATGGTCTACCAGGACAGCATGATGACATGAGTTAAGATTACATTTCATGCAATATATATATAAATGACATAACTACAAACTATCCCGGGCATCACAGTCTCAGCTGTCACTGGAGTTCTGCATCATCTAAAGCTCCGAACGCAGACTGATATCCCATCATTCACGTGCTGCACAAGGCTGCTGAGCCAAGAATATGAGCTACTTATTTGTCACCTCTTACAATATCTCACAGACTACTGACTGCCTCCAGAACTCTGAAAATAAACACTTAATCATAGTATGAGGCATGGAGTTACAAATGAGGCTCTACAGACACATTTATGGGGCTCAAAAAGAAGCCATCAGTTGGAAACTGGTAGTTGGAAAATCTTGATATAAATAGTGAGAATCTTCTTTAGCAGTCTAAAAAAATTTGGACCAAGATGACAATATACTCTACTGTTGGAGTCAGTATGAATTAAATTAAATTGAATTACTTTTATTTTATTATTTTTTAATGTATTACTTATATATTATATAATTATTTAATTATTCATTTTATATTATTTAAATTTTATTTTATTTTTTGTTTTTATAACTCTGAAAATAAACAATTATAGTATGAGAGATGGAGTTACAAATGAGGCTCTACAGACACATTTATGAGGCTCAACAAGAAGGAATCAGTTGGAACTGGAAGTTGGAAATATTTTGAAAAAAAAAAAAACTAAATAAATATATATATATATATATATATTTAGTTTTTTTTTTTTTTTCAAAATATTTCCAACTTCCATATATATATATATCCATATATATATATATATATATATATATATATATATATATATATATATATATATATATATATATATATATATATATATATTAATAGTGAGAAATATTCTCTTGCAGTCTAAAAACTTTTGGACCGAGATGACAATATACTCTACTGTTGGATGAATTTAATTTATTTTATTTTATTATTTTTAAATTTTATTATTTTTATATTATATATTATAATCTTTTATTTTTTCATTTTATATTATTTGCATTTTATTATTTTATTTTATATTTTATATATATTTTTATTAATAAAAAAAAAAATAGTGAGAAATCTTCTCTAGCAGTCTAGAAACTTTTGGACCAAGATGACAACAGAGCCATAGAGAAACTCCCATAGGCTTCCATAGGCACTGAGGAATGCGGAAGTAAAGCGTGTGATGGAGCGGCCAATAGTTCCAAACAACCAATAGCTCCTCCATAGAAGCCCATTCATTTCAGCGTTTCTCAAGCACAGTCGCTGGTAAATTGAAGAAATTACTGCATTTCTTTACATTTTAACGCATCAGTTGAGCTCTCGGAAACTGGCCAGTAGTGGTATTTTATGAAGCGTGTTATAGTTAATGTTTATCGTTAAAAAATAAACAGTTATACTGTAAATGCAGTTAGATGACGTGAGAAACACCAAAATAGCGACCATGACCAGATACTAGTTGTCATATTTTTACGTTTTTAGTCTTTCTGCAATCTTTCTCTCCCTGTAGGAGGTTGAATGAGTTTCAGTAAAGACAGCATTCAATTAAAAATGTATGCTGAATGCAATTCGTTGCCTTGTGTTTTTTTAAACCCTTTTTTTATATTTTCTATTATGTTAAATGCCATTTTTGCTTGCCTTTTATAATATTTAGGTATGTTTTATATTTGAATATCATAAAATAACACGAGTAAATTACTTTTTTCTTATTTAACATTAATCGTTAAATCGAAACATATAAAAAAGAGAGTGTTTGATCATGTCCAAATACACATTCAAATGTATATTACCTTAAATTCCACACTAACTATAATATAAATACAATATTAGAAAATGTTATCTTTTAAATGGTCAGGATCATGATTGCACATATTATTTAGTACAAAAAAACTCCTCAAAATATTAACTAAAGAGAACTATATTTTCCAATTATTTAATTGAATAAAAGTTACACTTAAGGTGTTTGGTCACATTTGACTGCCAAAAAGTATGAGAACATATTAATTGTGTCTCTTTATCACTCCCCAGAATAAAATGCGATTGTAAAGCGTATTCAGAGAAGTCATCAATACACAATCAATGCACATTATGTGTTACTAATTACTCGAAATTGCTGCAAATATAGTGAAACTGCTGTCTATCCTACTTAAACCCATTCAAACACATTGACAGCGCGGAGTTGTTTGGAACTATTGAGCGCAACATGAACCACGTGACCGCGCGGCGGCGAGATCAAAGCGTGTCGCAAATCTCTTTCTCTATGGCTCTGGAGGACAATATACACTACCGTTGGAGTTGGTATGAATTGAATTGAATTAAACTAAATTAATTTTATTATTTTTTAAATCTTATTACTCTTATATTATATATTATATAACTAAGTTCAAAAAGCTGGTTGGTATTATTGCTATTACATTAGCTATTTAACAACTTTTAATGTCATTCTGATCCCTTTTCACATCATATATCACATTGGAAAAGCATTTATTTTCAATAAAAATGAAGGAAATAATTGAAAAGTGGAAAATAAAGTGCCTCACGGGTGTTTATGGGTTAGGGTTAGTGTGTAGGGAGGGCTTTATTTTACCAATAAGGTGGCATACTTTATTAATTTGTAATAAAAATGATAATTCATACTCAATATGTTATTATTGCATACTGTTTTATAATGTTCTACAATACTGAGATGCAAATATCTGCCACTAGGTAGAATAAATAGCATAACACTATTTATTGCACAGAAAATACTGCTATTTTTACATAGCCACTGCCTTTATTTATTCAACAAGGATGCATTAATTGATCAAAATTGACTGTAAGGAGTTTTATAATGTTACAAGATTTCTATTTCAAATACAAAAGATTTTACAATTTCCACAAAAATACAAAGCAGCACAACTGTTTTCAACAATGATAATAATCAGAAATGTTTCTTGAGCATCAAATCAGCATATTAGAATAATTTCTGAAGGATCATGTGACACTGTGTAATGAGTAATGAGTAAATTCAGCTTCGCATCACAAGAATAAATGCTATCTTAAAACATATTTAAAAAGAAAACAGTTATTATTCTTGTTTTTACTGTGTTTTTGATCAAATAAACAGCCTTGGTGAGCAAAAAGAGAGTAACGTGTCTACAAACCACCTCAAGATGGTTTCCAGGGTTCATGAATAAAACAACTCCATCAACACTCGATTTCCTCTCTCTCTCTCTTTCTCTGCGAGGGATGAAGGGTCAGAATGTGACCTCTTACTCGGCTGTGTGATGGTCACCTGCTTTTCATTTAGGGAAAAAAATTCTCCTCAGGCATTCCAGTTTCTCTCTGTCGTTCTCTCATCCCTCGTCTAACCTAAAAGCATTTGATTTCAAAGAGGACTATCCGGACGAGGAAATTACTCATTTAATGTGACGTTCAGAGTCAAGTCTCATTGCGAGCCTTTTTGCAGAGGCACTGGGTGCTGCCCATTTCAACAGACTGACTGCTGGTTGGCATTACATGCTCTTGCTGAAGCCCTTGATCATTCTGCTTCACTGACAAACATTACGTTGTTCCTCTTATTTGGACCTGCAACATATTGTTGCAGATTTTCCATATTGTAATAAACTGCATGTGTGAGCATGTGCAGACTTGAGGAAGACAGGGCAATATTGAATATTCACAATTTATATGAGACCCTGGACCACAAAACCAGTCTTAAGTATCACAGGTATATTTGTAGCAATAGCCAAAAATACATTGCTTGTGTCAAAATTATAATTTTTTCTTTTATGCCATAAATCATTAGGGTATTATGTAAAGATCATGTTCCATGAAGATATTTAGTAAATTTTCTACCGTACATGTATCGTAAATTAATCTCTGATTAGTAATATGTATTGCTAAGAACTTCATTTTGAAAACTTTAAAGGATTATTTTGATTCCAAAATTTTAAAAAGTTGTGTTTCGGACAAATATTGTCCTATCCTAACATACCATTGAATGTGTAAGTCTCAATTAAAAAAAAATAAAATTACCCTTATGATTGGTTTTGTGGTCCAGGGTCAGATTTGGAATTATTTTTCTGGTGATATCAAATTAATTATGTTAAAATCACACTCCTGGCACAAGACCGCACAACAAAATGCAAAGTAGCA
>NC_133368.1:44067669-44087856 GCF_049309525.1 Garra rufa | reverse complement strand
CTGTAATTAACGTGCCTAATCCTGTAAGTAAAATGGTTCATGGAGATCAGTTGAATAAAGTCGTGATAATCACTAGCTCGCCTATTAAATTGGGTAGGGGTGGGAGTGCTATATTGGCGAGATTGGCAACAAACCATCAGACTGCGGTTAGTGGAAAAATTATTTGAAGTCCTCGGGCAAGGATTATGGTTCGGCTGTGGGTTCGTTCATATGCTGTGTTAGCTAGGCAAAATAGTGCGGAAGATGCTAATCCGTGAGCAATTATTAGGATAATTGCTCCTGAGAATCCTCATGGGGTTTGGATTAGGATTCCCCCTGCGACTAGTCCTATGTGGCTGACAGATGAGTAGGCAATTAGTGATTTTAGGTCTGTTTGTCGTAGACAAATTGAGCCAGTTATGATAATTCCTCATAGGGCTAAAACAATTAATGGGTAGGCTAGTTCTTTTGATAGTGGGTCTAATATAATCATTATTCGTATTATTCCATACCCTCCTAGTTTTAAGAGAACTGCTGCAAGTACTATAGATCCTGCTACTGGGGCTTCTACGTGTGCTTTTGGTAATCACAGGTGGACGCCATATAGGGGTATTTTAACTAAGAATGCGATAAGGCAGCCTGCTCATCATATCGCGTGGCCTCATGAGTTAAGTTGTAGTGGTTGTGAATATTGGAGAATTAGTATTGATAGTGTTCCTGTGGATTGTTGAAGGAGAAGTAAAGCGACTAGAAGTGGAAGAGACCCTGCTAGGGTATAAAATAGGAAGTAGGTCCCTGCGTTTAGGCGTTCAGTTTGGTTACCCCACCGGGTAATAATAACTAGGGTTGGAATAAGTGTAGCCTCAAATATAATATAAAATATAATAATCTCTGTGGCACCAAATGCCATAATTAGGAAGGTTTGTAGTGAGGCGAGGAGAGTAATATATAAGCGTTGTCGGTTAATGGGTTCGGGGTTAATATGGTTTTGGCTAGCTAAAATTATTAGTGGTAATAGTCAGCATGATAGTACTAGAAGGGGGGTTGATAGTGGGTCTGCAGCTATGTATGTGTTGGAGTAGGCTCATCCGACCTCGGATGATCATATAATTCATGTTAGGCTAATGAACGCAATTAAAAGACTATGAGCTGTGGTGGTTGTCCATAGTCATTTTTGAGGGGTCAGTCAGATTGTTGGGAATAATAAGATTGTGGGAATTAGTACTTTTAGCATTGTAGAAGATTAAGACTCTGTAAATGATCAGTTCCGTGGGTGCGGGCTGTGGCTACTAGTAATGACAGACCTGCGCTAGCCTCGCAAGCAGAGAAGGCTAAGAGTAATACAGGGGCTGTGGAGAACCCCGTGGATTCAAATTGTAGGGCCCATAGGGCTAATGCGATGAATAGGGATAGTATTATTCCCTCTAGGCAGAGTAGTGCGGAGAGCAGATGTATGCGGTTGAATGCTAGTCCTATTAATCCTAAAATAAATGCTGAGCTAAAGCTAAAATGTACGGGCGTCATAAGGGGGTCGTGGAGTTAAACCACGATTTTCTGAGCCGAAATCAGAGGTCTTGTCTTGGACTAACGCCCTATTCTGCTCATTCTAGGCCGCCTTGAGTTCATTCATAAATTAGCCCTAGTGTTAATAAAATTAGGACTGTTGTGGCCCAGAAAAATGTTTCGGTGGGATTGTGTAGTTGATCTCCTCAAGGTAGGGGGAGAAGAAGGGCAATTTCTAGGTCAAATAGTAGAAATAAAATTGCTACTAGGAAGAAGCGCAGGGAGAATGGTAAGCGAGCAGATCCCAGCGGATCAAATCCGCACTCGTAGGGGGATAGTTTTTCTGCATCAGGATTTATTTGTGGTAATCAAAAAGATACGATTGCCAGGATTGAGGATAGGGTTATTGTAATAATTAAAATGGTTATAATCAAATTCATTATCTTTCCTTGGGGTTTAACCAAGACTGTGTGATTGGAAGTCACTTGTACTAACTTAAATACTAGAAAGATTATGAGCCTCATCAGTAGATGGATACGTAAAGGAAGAGTCATACTACGTCAACAAAGTGTCAATATCAAGCGGCGGCTTCAAAGCCAAAGTGATGTTCTGATGTAAAGTGGTACTGGATTTGTCGGAGGAGACATACTGCTAGGAAGGATGATCCAATAATAACATGTAGTCCGTGGAATCCTGTAGCTACGAAGAATGTTGAGCCATAAACTCCGTCTGCAATTGTGAATGGTGCTTCGTAGTATTCTATGGCTTGAAGTGCAGTAAAATATAATCCCAGAATAATAGTTAATGCTAAGGATTGGATGGTTTGTTTTCGCTCCCCCTCCATAATGCTATGGTGGGCTCATGTTACCGTAACCCCCGATGCTAATAACACGGCTGTATTAAGGAGCGGTACTTCGAAGGGGTCTAGTGGGGTAATTCCTGTTGGGGGTCAGCATCCTCCTAGTTCTGGGGTTGGTGCTAAGCTTGAGTGATAAAAAGCTCAGAAGAATCCTAGGAAGAAGAATACTTCAGAGGTAATAAATAAAATTATTCCATATCGCAATCCTTTTTGTACTGGGGGTGTGTGGTGGCCCTGGAAGGTCCCTTCCCGAATGATGTCTCGTCATCATTGATATATTGTAAGGAGAAGAAGAATTATTCCAAGGGTTATTAGTGTCGTTGAGTGGAAATGAAATCAGATTGCTAAGCCGGATGTTATTAATAGAGCAGCGATGGCTCCGGTTAGGGGTCATGGGCTTGGGTCAACTATGTGGAAAGCATGTGCTTGGTGGGCCATTAGACGTTCTCTTGTAAATAAAGGCTTATAAGAAGGACAAAGACATAGGCCTGAATTATTGCAACTGCGACTTCTAGTAGTGTAAGCAGAAAAAGTACGGTGGCAGTTAAAATTGCCACTGTGGGTATTATGGGTATAAGAACAAATACGGCTGTGGCAATAAGTTGAATTAGTAGATGGCCAGCGGTGAGGTTGGCTGTGAGTCGGACTCCTAGGGCTAATGGTCGAATAAATAGGCTAATTGTTTCAATAATAATAAGTACTGGAATCAGGGGGATGGGTGTTCCTTCTGGTAGTAAGTGTCCTAAGGCAACTGTTGGTTTATTTCGTATACCAATAATAACTGTAGCAAGTCAAAGTGGTACGGCAAATCCCATATTGAGCGATAGTTGAGTTGTTGGGGTAAAAGTATATGGAAGTAGGCCCAGCATGTTGATCGTAACTAAGAAGATTATTAGGGAAGTTAATAAAAGT
Source organism: Garra rufa (assembly GCF_049309525.1). Lineage (NCBI taxonomy): Eukaryota > Metazoa > Chordata > Actinopteri > Cypriniformes > Cyprinidae > Garra > Garra rufa. The sequence continues at coordinate 44,084,603 of NC_133368.1, read as the reverse complement.
GCTCACTTATGTCCTCCTACATTTAAGGGCATTATTAATTGATTTGTAAATCGACTAATAAACCACCCTTGTAATGTAACGAGTCGGTTATTAACTCACCGAGATGATGGGGTTGGATAAAGGGCTCATGGTAGTGCGATTGCAATAGCAATTAGTGGGATTCCCAGGTATGAGGGGCTTGCAAATTGATCGAAGAAGCTTGTTATCATGGTCAGTCTCAGGATTCAGTTTTGTGTTTTTCAGCGCTCATAGGAGCTGGTTCATTTGGTGAAATGTGACTTAGAATTTTAGTTGGAATAATGATTAGGAAAATTAACCAGGAGAACATTAAAATTGTAAATCAGGGGTTGGGGTTTAATTGGGGCATTCCGCTAGGGGTGGTCGGAAATCACCAATCTTTGGCTTAAAAGGCCAATGCTATATCCCCTATTTAGCTTCCTAGCGAGGCGTCTTCTAGTATTAAAGAGGATCAGCTCTCGAAGTGCTTTAATGGGACTGCTTCTACTACAATTGGTATAAAGCTGTGGTTAGCACCGCAGATTTCAGAGCATTGTCCGTAGAATACGCCGGGTCGTGAAGCGATGAAGGCAGTTTGATTTAGTCGTCCTGGTACTGCGTCTATTTTTATACCTAAGGATGGGACAGTTCAGGAGTGTAATACATCTTCAGCGGATACAAGAACTCGAATTGGAGACTCTATTGGGACAACTATTCGATGATCAGTTTCTAGGAGTCGGAATTGTCCGGGGGTTAGGTCTTGGGTGGGTGTTATATAGGAATCAAAGCCTAGGTTTTCATAATCTGTATACTCGTAGCTTCAGTATCATTGGTGTCCCATTGCTTTAATTGTAAGGTGTGGGTCATTAATTTCATCTATAAGATATAGAATTCGTAGGGATGGTAGGGCAATTAACACTAAAATAATGGCTGGTAAAATGGTTCATACAATTTCGATCTCTTGGGAATCTAGAATATATTTGTTAGTAAGCTTAGTTGAAACTATTGCAATAATAATATATAATACTAAAGTACTAATTAGGAATACAATTATTAGTGTGTGGTCATGGAAGTGTAGGAGTTCTTCTATAACGGGTGATGCTGCGTCTTGAAATCCTAGTTGTGCTGGATGTGCCATTAGGTTATAAATTAAGACATGCGGGTTATTAGTCCACGACTTCACCTTGACAAGGTGATATAATCTATTTTACTAATGTCTTTAGAAGGAGGTGACAGAGTGGTTATGTGGCTGGCTTGAAACCAGTATATGGGGGTTCAATTCCTCCCTTCCTCGTTAATTTGGTTGAATTTGGACGAATGCAGGTTCTTCATATGTGTGGTAAGGGGGAGGGCAGCCATGAAGTCATTCTACGTTTGTTATAGTTAATTCTACAGATAGAACCTCCCGTTTGGCGGTGAAGGCTTCTCATAGAATAAATAGGAACATAATTACTGCTACTAGGGAGATTAGTGACCCAATAGAGGATACTGTATTTCATAGTGCATAGGCATCTGGATAATCAGAGTATCGTCGTGGCATGCCTGCCAGACCTAGGAAATGTTGCGGGAAGAATGTGAGGTTTACTCCAATAAATATTACTCCGAAGTGAATCTTTGTTCAGGTGCTGTGTAGTGTGTACCCGGTAAATAGCGGGAATCAGTGCACAAAGGCTGCCATAATGGCAAATACGGCACCTATTGATAGTACATAATGGAAGTGTGCAACTACGTAGTATGTGTCATGGAGAACAATATCAAGTGATGAGTTGGATAAAACAATTCCTGTGAGTCCTCCTACTGTAAACAGGAAAATGAACCCAAGGGCTCATAGCATAGGAGTTTCTCATTTAATGGATCCTCCATGAAGTGTGGCTAATCAGCTAAACACTTTCACACCTGTGGGAATAGCAATGATTATCGTTGCGGATGTAAAATATGCGCGAGTGTCTACGTCTATTCCAACAGTAAACATGTGGTGGGCTCAGACAATAAATCCTAGGAGGCCAATAGCCATCATGGCTCAGACCATTCCTATATAACCAAATGGTTCTTTTTTACCTGAGTAGTAGGCTACGACATGAGAAATAATACCAAATCCTGGGAGAATTAAAATATAAACTTCTGGGTGGCCAAAGAATCAGAATAGGTGTTGATAAAGAATTGGGTCTCCTCCTCCCGCCGGGTCAAAAAATGTGGTGTTAAGATTTCGATCTGTTAGAAGCATTGTGATCCCGGCAGCTAGCACTGGTAATGATAATAGAAGTAGTACGGCGGTTACAAGTACAGACCACACGAAGAGTGGTGTTTGATATTGGGAGATGGCTGGGGGTTTTATATTAATGGTTGTGGTAATAAAATTGATGGCCCCTAGAATTGATGACACCCCTGCTAGATGTAGTGAGAAAATTGTTAAGTCTACTGACGCTCCTGCATGGGCAAGGTTGCCTGCAAGGGGTGGGTAAACTGTTCATCCCGTTCCGGCCCCGGCTTCTACACCAGATGAGGCTAGTAATAATAGAAATGATGGGGGCAGTAGTCAGAAGCTTATATTATTTATTCGTGGGAATGCTATGTCTGGGGCCCCAATTATTAGTGGCACAAGTCAATTCCCAAACCCCCCGATTAGAATGGGCATAACTATAAAGAAAATTATTACAAAAGCGTGAGCAGTAACGATAACGTTGTAGATTTGGTCATCACCTAAAAGCGATCCAGGCTGGCTTAGCTCAGCCCGGATAAGAAGGCTTAGGGCAGTTCCTACTATACCAGCCCAAGCACCGAATACAAGATAGAGGGTGCCAATGTCTTTATGATTAGTGGAGAAGAATCAGCGTGTAATTGCCACAGGTAGGGTGGCCGAGTGTTTAGGCGGTGGGTTGTAGCCCCGAAGACAGAGGTTCTAATCCTCTCCCTACCAGAGCCCCGTGGTGAAGAAATACGTCGGATTGCAAATCCGAAGGTGTAGGTTAATACCTTCCGGGGCTTTCCCGCCGTTTTTTTCCTGCAACGGCGGGAAAGTAGATGGATGCTCGCTGGTTTGAGCACTTAGCTGTTAACTAAGAGTTTGTAGGATCGAGGCCTTCCCATCTAGTAAGGTCTTAGTTTAATAAAAATGTCTGAGTTGCATTCAGGAAATGTAAGTTAATATCTTGCAGATCTTATCAGGGACTAGAAGATTTTCACTTCTACTTAGAGCTTTGAAGGCTTTTGGTCTAATATTATCCTAAGTCCCTAGGTAACCAGTGTTAAGATAGCTGGGGTTATCGGTAGCAGGCCCAGTGAAGCAACGGTAGATAGGGTTAGTAGTAGGGAAGTTTGGGTTGTTTTGGTTCGTCATGGGGTTGTTGAATTAATAATATTGGGGGAAATAGTTAATGCTATTACGTAGCATAGCCGTAAATAAAAATATAGGCTGATTAAGGCTGTTAGGGCCATGGCTGTGGCAATAATAGGAAGGTCTTGTTTTGTTAATTCTTGCAGAATCAACCATTTTGGTAGGAAGCCTGTGAGTGGGGGGAGGCCCCCTAGTGATAGTAATATTAAGGTGGCGGTTGATGTTAAGATTGGGTTTTTTGATCAGGTTGTTGAAAGTATATTAATTTTAGTGGCAGATAGCATTTTAAGGGTGAGGAATGCTGCGGATGTTATAATAATATATGTTCCTAGTGCAATTAGGGTTAATTGGGGGGTATATTGTACAATAATAATTATTCACCCCATATGTGCAATCGAGGAATAGGCTAGAATTTTCCGCAATTGGGTTTGATTTAGTCCTCCTCATCCCCCCACTAATGCAGATATAGCCCCTAGTAGGGTTAGTATCATAGGGTCAATAATTTGGGCTGTTTGAACAATGAGTGCGAATGGGGCAAGTTTTTGTCAGGTAGATAGAATTAGTCCTGTTGTTAGGTTTAGTCCTTGCAGAACTTCTGGTAGTCAGAAGTGTACTGGTGCTAGTCCAATTTTGAATGCTAAGGCAATTATTAATATAGTACTGGCAATAGGATTTGATAGGTTGTTGATGTTTCATTCTCCTGTTATTCAGGCGTTTGTTGTGCTTGCAAACAGAATTATTGCTGCTGCGGTGGCTTGGATTAGGAAATATTTTGTGGTTGCTTCCACTGCACGTGGGTGGTGGTGTTGTGCTATTAGTGGTAAAATTGCTAGGGTATTGATCTCTAGGCCCATTCAAGCTAGTAGTCAGTGGGAGCTGGCGAAAGTCAGGGTGGTTCCTAGTCCTAGGCTAGACAATAGAGTTGTGAGTACGTATGGGTTCATTGGTGGGGGAGGGGGTTTAACCTTCATTTTCGGGGTATGGGCCCGAAAGCTTTTTTAGCTGACCCCGCCTAGGAAGTGGTGTAAAGGAAGCACCGAGAGTTTTGATCTCTTGAGTATAGGTTCAAATCCTTTCTTTCTAAGAACTGAGGGGATTTTAACCCCTGTAAATCACTCTATCAAAGTGGCCCTTGGGTGCTCAGGCACAGTTCTTTGGTTATAGTTGGGGGGGTAGTCCTGCCAATGCAATAGGCAGGGCGGTATGTCATAGCACGAAGGCAAGTGTTAGGGGGAGGAAATTTTTTCAAACTAGGTGTATCAATTGATCATATCGGAATCGTGGATAGGAGGCTCGTACCCATAAAAATAGGATTGATAGTAGTGCAGCTTTAGTTATAAGATTAATTGTTGTAAGTTCTGGAATATTCGTGAAATGTGAGGCACCTAAAAATAGTACAGCTGATAGGGTATTTATTAATAAAATATTAGCGTACTCGGCTAAGAAAAATAGGGCGAAGGGTCCTCCTGCATATTCTACGTTGAAACCAGATACTAATTCTGACTCACCTTCTGTGAGGTCAAATGGTGCTCGATTTGTTTCAGCTAGTGTCGAAATGTATCATATTGCGGCTAGGGGTCAAGCTGGGATTAATAATCAGATGCTTTCTTGGGTAGTATTAAACGTTTGTAGGTTATACCCCCCGGAGAAGATAATTACTGAAAGGAGAATAAGTCCGAGGCTTACTTCGTATGAAATTGTTTGGGCTACAGCCCGTAGGGCTCCAATTAATGCATATTTTGAGTTTGATGCTCAGCCTGATCCTAGAATTGAGTATACTGCGAGGCTGGATAAGGCTAAAATAAACAGGATTCCTAGGTTGAGATCAGTTACTGGGTGGGGTATAGGTATTGGTGCTCATAAAATTATGGCTAGGGTGAGTGCTAATATTGGGGTAGCTAAAAATAGGAATGGGGATGATGTGGATGGGCGGACCGGCTCCTTAATAAATAGTTTTAACCCATCGGCGATGGGTTGTAGTAGTCCGTAAGGTCCTACTACATTAGGCCCTTTTCGTAATTGTATATATCCCAGTACCTTTCGTTCAAGTAATGTTAGGAAAGCCACCGCTAAGAGAACGGGTACAATGTATGCTAGGGGATTAACTAAATGAACTATTAGGGTGTTTATCATAAACTGGGGAGAGGATTTGAACCTCTGGTTAAAAGGGCTTAGACCTTTTGCAATTTACCATGCTCTGCCACCCCAATATATCCTTATTTTGGCTAGTTAGGGTTTTGGCCCTCCCTTTATTTTATTTATTTGTTTTCATAAATTAGGGGTGGGGCGTACCTTAAGTATGGGCCCCTCTTTTCCAATCCTTTCGTACTAGGAAAAGTAGCGCTACAGATAGAAACTGACCTGGATTGCTCCGGTCTGAACTCAGATCACGTAGGACTTTAATCGTTGAACAAACGAACCCTTAATAGCGGCTGCACCATTAGGATGTCCTGATCCAACATCGAGGTCGTAAACCCCCTCGTCGATATGGACTCTGGGAGAGGATTGCGCTGTTATCCCTAGGGTAACTTGGTTCGTTGATCGGTCTTATGTCCGGATCATTTTTGGTCAGATATTCTGCGGCTTAGAGATGTCTCTCTTGGTTTTAGGAAAATTATCCCAGTCCACTTGGAGGTTTAGTTTTACTCCGTGGTCGCCCCAACCGAAGGTAAAGTTTTATATTCCACAAGGTTTACTATTTTTATTGAGTTGCTTGACGTGGTTAAATCTTGTACCTTAAGCTCCAAAGGGTCTTCTCGTCTTGTATTATTATACCCGCTTCTGCACGGGTAGATCAATTTCACTGACTTGAAGGGGGAGACAGTTAAGCCTTCGTTTGGCCATTCATACAGGTCTCTATTTAAAAGACAAGTGATTGCGCTACCTTTGCACGGTCAAAATACCGCGGCCGTTGAACTTGTAGTCACTGGGCAGGTTGGACCTCCTATACATGATGTATTGCAGGAGGCGATGTTTTTGGTAAACAGGCGGGGCTTGTGTTTGCCGAGTTCCTTCCCTTTCTTTTAGTCTTTCCCTTGAGTAGCACTCCAGTGTGGGGGTAACGATTATTGGGTTGCGGGTTTTTCTTGTTTTTTTTGTGGTCCGCATTACTCTCTTGAGTTGAGTTCGTTAGTTGTCAATGGCTAGTCCGATTTGGCTTACACTTGTGCTGGGAGAAGAGCGGGTCTTCTTGTTACTCATTTTAGCATAATTTCTCCCATGTGGGCATGGGTTAACCTAATAGTATTTAGGGGAGTAAGATTTTTTATCTGAATAATAAATTTCTTCCTGTCTGAGCTTTAACGCTTTCTGTTTAGGTGGCTGCTTTTAGGCCCACTAGAACAGCATATTTTATGTATTATGATCTTTATCCTCCTGGTAAGGTTGTATCCTTTGTTTAAGGGGCTGTACCCCCTTAAACTAACTCTCATGTCTTTCTCTTAATATTTTAGTGTATTTGTTTGATTTGAGGTGTGCGAGGCTGAACTTCTATTCATTTCTTAGGTAACCAGCTATCACCAGGTTCGGTAGGTCTGTCACTTCTACCCAGAGTTCTTCCCACTCTTTTGCCACAGAGACGGGTTGGCCCTAATAGGCTGTCTCGGGGTAGCTCACCTGGTTTCGGGGTTTCAAACTAAAGGTCTCTTTGCTTGTTTTTACTGGCTAAATCATGATGCAAAAGGTACAGGGTTTAGTCTTTGCTTTTTATTGCTTATATGAGTTATTTCATTTCTCTTTCAGCTTTCCCTTGCGGTACTGTTTCTATTGCTTCTGTTTGAACCTTTTCTGTCTCCCATACTCAGGTAAAAGAATGGTTTAGTTTTTGGTGTTTGGTTTATTTTATTTTATTTATGTTGTTTAATTACTTTGGTGAGTGAGCTAGCTGTTTGGCTCAGGGTGATCCAGTTTTCATGGATGTCTTCTCGGTGTAAGTGAGATGCTTAAATAACTCAGCCACACCCTGGGTTTAATCCAAGTGCACCTTCCGGTACACTTACCGTGTTACGACTTGCCTCCCCTTGTCAGTGCTATTTTATTAGTTATTTTTGATGCATTTTGACAGGGGAGAGTGACGGGCGGTGTGTGCGCGTCTCAGAGCCAGGTTCAAAGGGACGCTCTATTTCCCTTTTACTTCTAAATCCTCCTTCAAGCACTATTTCATGGTGCATATCCGTAATATTCTGTAATAGAAAATGTAGCCCATTTCTTTCCACTCCATACGCTACACCTCGACCTGACGTTCTGGGTTGTGCCCATTTTGCTTACTTTTATTGCCTTCACAGGGTAAGCTGACGACGGCGGTATATAGGCTGATATAACTAAGAGTGGTGAGGTTTAACGGGGGTTATCGGTTATAGAACAGGCTCCTCTAGGGGGTCTGAGACACCGTCAAGTCCTTTGGGTTTTAAGCTAATGCTTGTAGTACCCTGGCGGACATCTAATTGTAGTTGGATGTCTAAGTTTACGGCTAAGCATAGTAGGGTATCTAATCCTAGTTTGTTTCTTAGCTTTCGTGGGGTCAGGTGGGGTTAAAGCTACTTTCGTATTAGGGCTTCAGGCATCTAGAAGCGTATGACGGCCAAAGGGCCATTTGGCTTTATTTGTTGTTTATCCTTAACCACCCTTTACGCCGTTAAAATTATCAACTGGGGCCTCTCGTCTAACCGCGGTGGCTGGCACGAGTTTTACCGGCCCTACTTAACGCTAACTGAGTCAAGCTTTCACTCATGGCTTAATGTTTATCACTGCTGAATTCCCTTGGGGGTGTGGCTGGGCTAGGCGTCTTGGGCTAATTTTTGTGCCTGATGCCTGCTCCTCTTCTCCGGGCGGGGGACTGAGGGCGTGCTCACCGGGTTGCGGAGACTTGCATGTGTAAGTTGTGTTAGAGCTGATAATAAGGTCGGGACCATGCCTTTGTGCATACGGAGTTTTTAAAGACCCATCTTAGCATCTTCAGTGCTATGCTTTATATTAAGCTACGCGAGCAATATATCTAGGTATTTAGTACTTATTTTTTATAAATTTGGCATAAATAGTATATGTAAAATAGGGTTAGTGCTATATATAATTTAGGGCGGTTTACTAATATGGTATATAATAATGGCTTTTATGTCCCTAGATTAATAAAATAAAGTATTAAGTTTGTAGGTTTTAATAATATATTTTGGTAAATTTAATTTAAAATGATAGTGTGCATAACTATAATATTATGCGCAAATTATGGGAGCGTCACCATATCTAGGTATTTAGTACTTATTTTTTATAAATTTGGCATAAATAGTATATGTAAAATAGGGTTAGTGCTATATATAATTTAGGGCGGTTTACTAATATGGTATATAATAATGGCTTTTATGTCCCTAGATTAATAAAATAAAGTATTAAGTTTGTAGGTTTTAATAATATATTTTGGTAAATTTAATTTAAAATGATAGTGTGCATAACTATAATATTATGCGCAAATTATGGGAGCGTCACCATATCTAGGTATTTAGTACTTATTTTTTATAAATTTGGCATAAATAGTATATGTAAAATAGGGTTAGTGCTATATATAATTTAGGGCGGTTTACTAATATGGTATATAATAATGGCTTTTATGTCCCTAGATTAATAAAATAAAGTATTAAGTTTGTAGGTTTTAATAATATATTTTGGTAAATTTAATTTAAAATGATAGTGTGCATAACTATAATATTATGCGCAAATTATGGGAGCGGAATTTTATCTCAGAAGATAGTTTTAATAAGAATGCTGGCTTTGGGCGTCGGTGGTGGGAGTTTAAATCTCTCTTTTCTGGGTAATTTTGCGTTGCTTTAAATTTGTGGGGCGGTTATCAAAAATAGGTGTTTAAGTGGCTGATCTGTATCTTAAATTGTCGGCTTGTATGTTTGTAGATCTTTCTTGGTTTCAGGGGTTTGACAAGAAAACAGGATCTGTTAAGCGTAGGGGGGTAGGGGGGTTTGTCGAACATAAAACCAAAACACAGTAGGGTAATAGATAATAGTTATGCACTTGAGTTAAAGTAATGTAACTCTTGAGTTATGTCTTATAATAGTTTAACTTACGTGTGTGTGCAGGTAATAAATGTTCCACCTTAATATAGGTTTGTATTTGCACTCTGAGATGCCAAATGAAACGAAAAAGAAAAAAGAAATACGTTATGCATATAAAAGAATGCCCGGCTTGGTGGGTAACGAGTCGTATGTACTACACCATTAATCAGATGCCAGGATAAATACAAGGAGGGGGGTCATACAGTTATGTTCCTGAAATAGGAACCAGATGCCAGAAATAGTTCACTCTGTGCTACCCCCACTGTTATTGCCCTTGATTCTATCATGCATGATATACCCTTGCGTTAAACTGGTTGGTGGTCTCTTACTGCATTAAGAATGTCGCATAAAATACTAGCTGGTTGTTGCGAGGAAAAATTTGTGGTCAATTTTTTGGGGATTAATCTATTTCCCGGGTGCGGACAATTTTCTTATAGTCTTAATAAAAATGCTTCTAGTATACCTTAGTGTACAGTACATGCTTTGTGTTTGAAGGAAGATATTGGTTATAATACATATATGTATAAGTACATCTATGTAATATTATGCATATTATGTACTAAACCATAACGGATGGTTTCTACCATATTTTAAATTTTGGCGCTAGGGAGGAATTTAGCCTCCGATCTTCGGATTACAAGACCGATGCTTTATAAACTAAGCTACTAGGGCAAGCTTATTGTAGAGCTTTGTTTTCCAGCCATCCTGCTAAGGGCAGGAGGACGAGAAATAATGCGAAGTATAATACTGATGCGATTTGTCCAATAATAATAAATGGGTGTTCGACGGGTATCCCGCCAATCCATGTTAAAATTATTATGTCTGCTACCAGGGTTCAGAAGAGAAATTGGGTGATTGGGCGGAATGTTAGTCCTCGTTGTTTTGAGGTGTGGAGAAGCGGTACTACTATTAGTACCAGAATTGAGAATAATAAGGCAAGGACTCCTCCTAGTTTATTTGGAATCGATCGAAGGATGGCGTAGGCAAACAAGAAGTATCACTCTGGTTTAATATGTGGGGGAGTAACTAGGGGGTTTGCGGGGGTGAAGTTTTCTGGGTCTCCTAGTAGGTTTGGGGAAAATAATGATAGGGACGTTAGGGCAATAAGTAAAACTACAAACCCAAGAAGGTCTTTATATGTAAAGTATGGGTGGAATGAAATTTTATCTGCGTCCGAGTTTAACCCAACTGGGTTGTTTGAGCCAGTTTCGTGTAAAAACAATAGGTGAAGGATGGTTGCGGCAGTAATGATGAAGGGTAGTAGGAAGTGAAATGCGAAGAATCGTGTTAGTGTTGCATTGTCTACTGAAAAGCCACCTCAGATTCATTGGACTAGTGCGTCTCCTATATAGGGTACTGCAGATAATAGGTTTGTAATCACTGTCGCGCCCCAGAAGGATATTTGTCCTCATGGCAGTACATAACCGACAAAGGCTGTTATTATAACTAGTAGTAGGAGAATTACGCCAATGTTTCAGGTTTCTTTATACAGGTATGATCCATAATATAGGCCTCGAGCAATGTGTATATAAATACAAATGAAAAAGAATGATGCTCCATTTGCGTGTATGTTGCGGATTAGCCAGCCGTAGTTGACGTCTCGGCAGATGTGGGTTACTGATGAAAATGCGGTTGAAATGTCGGAGGTGTAGTGTATGGCTAAAAATAATCCGGTTAGGATTTGTGTAATTAAACATAATCCCAGGAGGGACCCAAAATTTCACCATGCTGAAATATTGGATGGTGTTGGTAAATCAACTAGTGCGTCGTTGGCGATTTTAATGAGGGGGTGCGTTTTTCGTAGGCTTGCCATTAGGAGGGGTTCTTGTAGTTGAGGTACAACGATGGTTCTTCAAGCCATTAGTCTCGGTTAAAATCTGAGTAAGAACTATGACTTTTTCTATGTTTTTGTTGTTGTTAGCTTTGGTTATGGGCTTAGTTGCTGTTGCTTCTAATCCTACGCCTTATTTTGCTGCGCTTGGGTTAGTGATTGCAGCTGGGGTTGGGTGTGGAGTTTTAGTGGGCCATGGGGGGTCCTTTTTATCACTAGTTCTTTTCTTGATTTATTTAGGCGGGATGCTTGTGGTTTTTGCTTATTCAGCAGCTTTGGCTGCTGAGCCTTTTCCAGAAGCTTGAGGGAGTCGTTCTGTATTAGGTTATGTTTTAGTTTATTTGCTCGGGGTTGGGTTGGTGGGGAGCTTTTTAGGGGGAGGTTGATATGAGGGTTCTTGGGTGGTTGTAGATGGTTTAAAAGAGTTTTCTGTCCTGCGGGGTGATGTTAGTGGTGTGGCTATAATATATTCATCTGGGGGCGGAATATTAGTTATTTGTGCTTGGGCATTGCTTTTAACTTTGTTGGTTGTATTAGAACTTACTCGGGGGTTGAGTCGTGGGGCCCTTCGGGTAGTCTAAAAAATCAAATGTAGATGAAGCAGGGAATATGAATTAGTAGAAGGATTTGCACGTATATTTTAGTGGATCCCCGTGCGGCTTCTTCTATAAGTTTTGCTATTAATTTCTGAGTTTCTGCCGTGCCTGGTAGTCCAGCATCATGGAGTCAATATTTTTCGACGGGGGCAGTAGCTGCTTTTCCTAGTTTAAATCCTTGAAGTGGGAAAAATCGATTAATAATTGTAGAGAAGGTGTCTATTAGGACGGAGAAGTGGGTTCATATTGATGGGGTAGTTTTTGTTTGTTGATGGGTAACGTCGGCTATGATTATGGCTAGAATTAGGCCAATAATTGTTACCAGCAAGGCTGCTACTTTAATAGTTATTGGTATTGTTATGACTGGTATCTTGATTGGCATGAAGTTGAGTGTAATAATTAGTCCTGCAGCAATACTTCCTCAGGCGAGTCGTTTAATTGGTTTGATTACTAATGGGTTGTTTTCGTTAATGGGGGATAAAGGAGGGAATCGTGGGGTTCCTATTATTACAAGGTATGTTAGTCGGAAGCTGTAAACTGCAGTGAATGTTGTAGCTAATAGTGTTAGGGCCAGGGCTCAGGAGTTTAAGTAGGAGGTGTTTAGGGCTTCAATAATTGCGTCTTTTGAAAAGAATCCTGCCAGATATGGTGTACCTGTTAAGGCTAAGTTGCCAATTGTAAGGCAGGTTGAGGTGACGGGTATAGTTTTGAATAGTCCTCCTATTTTTCGGATATCTTGTTCGTCATTTAAGCTATGGATAATTGACCCTGAACATAAGAATAACATGGCCTTAAAAAAAGCGTGTGTGCAGATGTGAAAAAATGCTAGTTGTGGCTGATTAAGTCCAATTGTAACTATTATAAGTCCTAGTTGACTTGTTGTTGAAAAAGCTACAATTTTTTTAATGTCATTTTGGGTTAAAGCGCAGGTGGCTGCAAACAATGAGGTCAATGCTCCTAGGCAGAGGCAGATTGTTAATGCTAACTCATTATTTTCCATGAGGGGGTGAAGGCGGATTAATAGGAAAATTCCTGCAACTACTATAGTACTTGAATGGAGTAGAGCAGAAACTGGTGTGGGGCCTTCTATAGCAGAGGGTAGTCATGGGTGTAGGCCAAATTGGGCTGATTTTCCTGTGGCTGCTAGGATGAGTCCTATAAGTGGGGTTGTTATATCAAGGTCTTTTGATAAGGTAAAAATTTGTTGAATTTCTAGGGAGTTAAGATTTATTGCGAATCAGACTATGGTTAAAATTAGTCCAATGTCTCCTACTCGGTTGTAAATGATGGCTTGTAGGGCTGCCGTGTTGGCGTCTGCTCGTGCATATCATCATCCGATCAGAAGAAATGATATAATTCCTACCCCCTCTCAGCCAATAAATAGTTGGAATATATTATTAGCTGTAACTAGAATAATTATGGCTATTAAAAACACGAGTAGGTACTTAAAGAAGCGGTTAATATTTGGGTCGGAGTGTATGTATCATAGTGCGAACTCTAGAATTGACCAGGTAACATATAGGGCAATCGGAATAAAAATTAGTGAATAGTGGTCAAATTTAAAGCTGATATTGATGTCAAATGTTTGAATATTTATTCAGTGTCAGTTTGTGAGGATGCTTTCTACACCTGGGTTTATATAAATTGTCAATGGTAGAAGGCTAACAAAGAATGCTAGGGCAACGGCGGTTTTTGTTACCTTTGCTAGTTTCGATTTTTGCTGGTTGGGGTTTATTGTAGTTAATAGCGGATATACTAAGATAAGGAGGATCAAAAGCAAGGATGAGTGTATAATCAGAGACATCTTAGCTTTCACTTGGATTTGCACCAAGAGTTTTTGGTTCCTAAGACCAATGGATAAGCTATTATCCTTTAAAAGCTCAAGGGAGCCAAGGAGTTTAACCTTGGGAATAAGAATTAGCAGTGCTTATTGTTTTCTGTGCTTCCTTGGTAAGTAAGGGGATTTTAATCCCTATTTTTAGAATCACAATCTAATATTTTAATTAAATTATACTTACAGTAGCATCACCCTCATGTAATTTCTGGTTTTGTTACTAAAAGAATAATTGGGACTAGATGTAGAACTATTAGTAGATGTTCTCGGGTGTGGAATGGTTGAAGTCCTATGATATGGTTTGGTGCCGGGCCTCGTTGTGATATAAGGAATATGTAAAGTGAATATCCAGCTGTAATTAACGTGCCTAATCCTGTAAGTAAAATGGTTCATGGAGATCAGTTGAATAAAGTCGTGATAATCACTAGCTCGCCTATTAAATTGGGTAGGGGTGGGAGTGCTATATTGGCGAGATTGGCAACAAACCATCAGACTGCGGTTAGTGGAAAAATTATTTGAAGTCCTCGGGCAAGGATTATGGTTCGGCTGTGGGTTCGTTCATATGCTGTGTTAGCTAGGCAAAATAGTGCGGAAGATGCTAATCCGTGAGCAATTATTAGGATAATTGCTCCTGAGAATCCTCATGGGGTTTGGATTAGGATTCCCCCTGCGACTAGTCCTATGTGGCTGACAGATGAGTAGGCAATTAGTGATTTTAGGTCTGTTTGTCGTAGACAAATTGAGCCAGTTATGATAATTCCTCATAGGGCTAAAACAATTAATGGGTAGGCTTATAAAATGTATTATATATTCATTAATTTTTTTGCATTTGTGTTGTTTCAGATGACTTTATAGTAATAATGAATAAGCAGGTTTGTTTTTGATTTTTTTTCTGCCTGAGATTATTCATATGGAAAAAAGTCAAAAAGTCTCTTTGGACTTGCTAAAAAAAAAATCTTGATAAACCACTATATAAAAATGTCTTGTTTTCCCACGGTTAAAAAAATGATGAGATAGGCATGAAACATTTCATGCAATGATGTTTCAAGAGATAAAATCTGCCAAATAGACATTTAATTTATTTATCAATTTGTTTTTAATGATCTTGTTAATCTTTTGAAACAAGGACGTCTGCTTAAATGCTTACAATTAAATATATAATAATATAAATTTTCTCTTTTTAAATAACATTTATTATATTTTATGAATTGTATTATTTTTATTATTTTTTTTTTTATTTTTTTTTAAATTATGTAGTATTTTTGTTGAGTAGGTGTGTCAAACATTTTGACTTTCAGCAATTATATCTCTACAGAAATGATCTTGACATAAAAATCTTGACAAACCGCCATATAAAAACAGCTTCTGTTTTCCCATGGCTTAGAATAATGCTTGGGTGCACAGGTATAATGCATAAGTTCAGATGACATGCATGCACATAGACAGGCATTGAACATTTTAAGCAATCATATTTCATAATCATTTAAACGATGCGCATGTCTGCCAGGTCAGAGTGCTGACTGTGTAGAAAGTTGAATGATTTGTCAAGCAGATAATCTAATTTGTGTACCGTACCATGTTGTGCAGAGCCTGCAGGTCAATTTCTAGAGATTGTTTCTGCCTGCGCAGCTCGTTCAGCTCTGTCTTTCCTGCCTGCAGAGCTTCTGTGTTCTGAGTCACCTCCGCTGTGATGTTGTCAAACTGGATCGAGAAGAACAAAGAGAACAAGATATTCAGGTCACATGACAATATAGTGCCACCTTATAATTCTGCACAAAGCTCTTCCAAATAAAAGCCACTTTTCACTTTCCCATAGGGTATAAAATAGGATCAGGACTGAAAACTAAAAACAGGAGGAGGAAACAAATGAATGCAAAATATGACTGACTTTGTTTTGATACCAGGCTTCGGTGTCCTCGCGGCTCTTCTGAACGGCTCGCTCGTACTGCAAGCGGATGTTAGTAATGGCCTCGTTGAGGTCTCCACTGTTTTTAGCCTCCATTTGGACATTGACTTGATTGTCATTGATCTGGCTCTTTATGTTGGCGACATCCTGTGAAAGTAAATGATAGTTGAATTTAGTTATGTGGATTATAAAAGCGGGATTTGGCAACCGAGTGACTACCAGAGAGCTGAGTTTGTTTAATGCTTGGCCTGAAGCATAGAAAACCAGCCAGGTCACGTGAGAAGACCTGTTGACAGTAGCTCAAATAATGATTTTGTTGTGACCGCCCACTTTTTTTTTATTTCAGCAGGTCTTAGTTTTGAAAGTATTTTCCCTATATTTTCCCTCCATATTAAAATATTATAATTTATATATAATATAATTAATAAGTATAATATATTATATTGAAAAACTACTACTACTAAAGAATATTTTTAATTACTTTAATATTAAAATAATTCATTTATTTAATACAATTCATAATAATATTAAATCAGTATTAAAGTTCCTCTTATTTTGTTAAAATATTTTCAATAATGGTTTAATTTAATTATTACTAACAAATACATTTTTTTACAATATTTTAATAATCTGCAAGTATTTTAATATTAAAATAATTCTAATATTTATTTATCTCAATTAATATAACATTTATATTACTTTATTTCAATTATAATTAATATTAAATCAATATTCATTCAGTATTAAAATATTACATTATTTTAACAATTTGTCAGTATTTTAATATAAGATATAAAATCATTTTAATATTAAATAATTAATATATTAAGATATATTAATACAATTAATTCAAGATATATATATGTGTGTGTGTGATAATATTCATATTTAAAAATAATAAATTAATACATATTTATTATTATTATTGTTGTTTATGATTACAATTATTTATATAATTGTCCAGTATTTTAATATTACAATAATTTCAATATTATTTAATTACACTAATATTCATTAAATATATTTTTTTATTATTTTAATAATAAATACGAAAGAAATAATAATATGTGATTACAGAATTACTAATAAATTAATAAGTAATTATTATTTGTAGTAATATTATTATTTATATATATATTGACAAGTATTTTAATATTAAATTTTTATATTTATTTAGTTCAGTTAATATTAAATTAATATTAATTAATATTATTTTTTATAATGTCTGAGTATATTAAAATTAAAATAGATTCATATTAACTTAACAGTTCATATTAATATTAAGTCAATATCCATTCAATTAAATGTGTTAATATGTTTTAAACATTATTTTAACAATTTCACAGTATTTTATTATAGTTATAAAGTCATTTTAATATT
>NC_133368.1:44057354-44067169 GCF_049309525.1 Garra rufa | reverse complement strand
ATATAATAAAAATAATACAATAATGTTATACCAAGTATTTTAAAAATGTTTCTTGCAAGAATTAAAATACAGCAAAAGGTAATTTAAAAAAATAATAAAACAGTTTGAAATGTATAGTATAATATCATTTTATATAATTATAATATATCATTTTTATACAAACAAATGTTGACAGTACTAAATATTTTATAATGTAAATTCTAAAATTATATGAATATGTTGTACATTTTCACCAAGTATTTAAAAACTGTTTTATGGAAGAATTAAAATACATCAAAAGTTAATTAAAACATTATAATATAAATTCTAAAATTATATGACTATGTTGTACATTTTCACCAAGTATTTAAAAAATGTTCTATGCAAGAATTAAAATACAGCAAAAGTTAGTTTAAAAATGTACCTAGTTAAAATAATATAATAATATTATATACATTTTGACATTAAATACTGACAATATGCTTAAAGGGTATTAAAAATGTTATTTTTGCAATATAAAATAATAATACAACTGTTTAAAATAATAATATATATATAATATATCATTAAATATGTCTTATAATTTGTATACTATAATATATATTTTTTATACAAATGTTGTTATAAAACATAAATATCAGAGATGCGTGGGTCAATGTATAAACAACCCGAACCCGACCGACGTTTAAAAAAAAAAAAAAAAAAAAAATATTGTACCCGACCCGCATGTTTCATATTTGCGACTGACAGCAGCGATTATATACAGCTATGCGGTGGAGATGCGTTCACTGTCAAACATCATTCGCCATTAATTAGGTATTTTGTCAAAAGAAATGTTCTTGATTACAAGAAAAATACAGATTGTTCTTGTTGTGATTTATTTTGTCTTTCCTTTATACAGATTTAAATAGTTTCATTTTCGAAGTACTCTAAATTATGTCAGTGATTCTCCGATGTTAAATATGATCAAGAATTATTTTATTTCGATCAACAGTGTAATAAAAGATTAGCCTATAGCCCTAAATATATATAGACTACAAGCTAATTACTTTTTTCTTAACTTTTAACTTCTTCTTAAAATTATCAAGAATATTAAATCAACTTAATAGGCTAGGTTAATGAATTTTCTTATACAAAACATTACGAATGCACTTCAAAACGAAGTTTTCATATATAAATTCAGGAATCACGAATATGACAAAATAATATTATTTTATATATATATTAATTGTATAGCTATAATAGTTGTATCAAATGAATAAGGAAATTATAGTGCCTTGAATTTATTAAGTAATATTTAATTTTGTTCGTTTCGCTCTCTGGAAATGTAAAGAAAAAATACAGTTTTTACTTGGAATTCGTTTTTAAATCCCTGGTTTTAAACAAGCATATACATGAGATAATTTATATATTATTGCTTGAATAAACGTTTACAAATAGTGCTAGCAATTTTATAATTAAAGAAATTAAACAGACCTAGGCATTTGAAAAGACATAGTGAAATGTGTCTAATAATTCCAAAAAGAAAGAGAAGCATTGGACATAATCAAAATATTCGAGACATTTATTAGGAATACCATTTTCTTAACAGTTAAGATGCTGCATGTGTTTATCCAGTCTAATCGAAGTGTGCGTCTCTCCCCGACTTTCCCAACAAAAATCCCACCCCCTCTCAGAAAATACATAAAGCTTACATTACTGAGCTATATGCGTTTAAAAGTAGCCTATTAAAATGGTACAATGGCATTGCTCAGTTCAACGTGTTGGAAATCGGGCATTTTGTCCCGCGTCAGCATTTATTCAACAGTTAATAACACTCAACATTCAAAAGGTATTCAGCCAGTAAAGTGTGGGTCTATGTATTTCATAGAAAATTGCGTCTAGTACTATTTAAATTACAAAGGTTTAATTGGCATCTTTATTTCAAACGACCCGACCGACCGCGACCCGAATATCATTAAAAATATTTTTATCACCGCGGGTGATTTTGGATCAACCTGCGCATCACTGATAAATATTGACTAAATTATAATTGACAAATTATATTTCCAATATGAAAAGTAATACAAAATTAAATATACATTTTACACAAAAGCTGTTATAAAACATAAATATTGACTATATTGAATATTACTAATAGGCTAAATATATATACTTAATAATATAAAATAATAAGTAATACAATTGTTTTAAAAATATTACATTTTTTACACAAAGATTATAAAATATTAACATTGACAATATTGAAAAATATTAGAAAAAATATTTCTAATATATAAAGTATGACAAATATTTTTTTTTATACAAAAGCTGATTATTAAATGGCAATTAATGGCAAAACCATTATTAATTATTTGAAAAATGTCTAAAACAACAATTAAAATACAGCTAGTTATCATTAAATCATTTAAATAATTTTAATAATAAAATTAAAGGCATGTTTTCTGCACATACACTAATATAACAATACATAGTAATATATACCTACATATGAACAATTCAGTAAATAAAAAAATGCCAGCCAATGTCATGAGTATGTTTGAGTTCTGAATTGATTCATTGAAATTGACAATTTGAACAGATTCACTCAAATGAATCAATTTTACCAATTTAACTGTATTTTTCCGACTAAACTTAAATCAGAGACGCTATTTAAAAATCTTTAAACAAGTCTCATCATTTTAATGATACACTCTTCACAACTTAAGGCCAAATATATATATATATATTTTTTTTTTTTTATGAAAAATAGTAACAATGTTGCTTAAGCTTGTATCACCAGCAAAATCATAATGAATAATCCGAACTTCAAAGATTACTTTTAAAATGTGAAGTTGGAGCTATCTAATTGCATCTTGCTCTGTGTTTGGTCTCCTTCTGCAGCTCTGGAGTCTAAACTGGTTAGTCAGTTCTGTGAGGATGAAAATGGGGCACTTTACTTCAACCGAATTACCAACGGCTTGAACGGAAACAACAGATATGGCTACAGTAATGGCCAAGTGGACATTTCCTCATACGGGAATAATGTTTATGGAAGCAGATTTCAGGAGATTGCACTGGACAGATCACAGAGTCACACCAGAAACAGAGGACCCAGCATACCTCTGCCCATCAATCCCGGCCCTCTTAAAACACAGGTCAACTAACACAACTAACTTATTGTGAATTTCTTTTGCACACTAGACTAACGCAGATTGATTTGAATTAGGCTGCTGTCTGATTTTGTGTTGTTGCTCCTGTGCAGGTGGAGAATGACTATGAGGGTGAAGATCTAGACATTAAGACACAAACTCAAGGTGGAGGAACTATTGCTGTTGTCAATAAAACTGTCCAACCTGTACAGCCAGGAACATCTTCATCGTCATCATCATCCTCCTCCTCCTCTTCATCATCAGTATCATCTTCATCAGTGTCAACACATTCTACTTCAGTGAATGTGAATGCAAAGCCTCGTCCTGTAGTGATAAAAGGTATGTTTTTGTACAGTTGTTATATGTAATATTGACGAATATTGAATATTGTCAATAGTATGAAAATATTATATTACAAATGATTAAATGTTACTAATCAAATGTATATAATATACAATTTACATAATAAAAAATAATAAAATATATATGTGGTAAAACATAAATGCTTTATACTATAAAATCAATAATAATAGTTGTGAATAAAATATAATACTTTTTATACATAAAACATAAATGTTGACAGTACGGAATATTACCAGTAGGCTGAAATATATAGTAACATTTATATTTTATAATATAAAATAGTTAAATTATATTAAGTAATATTATATAATAATAGTATGTTTTTTATAATAGCCATTGTTGCCAATTATTTTGAAAATGTTTAATGCAAGAATTAAAATACAGCACGTTAGTTTAAAAAAAGTAAAAAAAAAAATAAAATAAAAAAAAAATAAAAAAAACATTTTTTAAAACAGTATTAATATTTTATTATTTATATTATTATTATATTATATTTTTTATAATATAAAACAGTTGATAAAACTTACATTATGTAATAATATAATATAACATAATAGATTTTTTCCAAACATAAAACATAAATATTGACAATATTGAATTTTATTAATTAGCTGAATATATATAAAATTATATTTTATATTTATATTTTTTATATTATATTATATAAAATTATCTTTATTAAAAGATAATAGTTATATTAAATATAATGTTTTTATAACAGTCATTGTTATTTATTTGGAAAATGCATAATACAATAATTAAAATAATTATTGACAATAAAATGAATATTGTGAATAGGCTGAAAATGCTACAAAAATTTTACAAATATACTACAAATATTTCTATCATATAAAATAGTTATAAATATCTAATATAATATAATATAATAAAACATAATATAACAAACTTAATATAATATAGTTATTTTCTTTAAACATAAATGTTGACAATACTGAATATTACCACCAATCGGGTGAAAAATATAATAAAAATTATATTTTATAATATAAAAGAATACAATTTATATTAAACATGTACAGCCATTGTCACCAAGTATTTTAAAAATGTTTAATGCAAGTAAGCAAGTTAAAATGATAAATAATAATATAACATAAACATTGACATTTGAAAATTGCAAATAGTCTGAAAATGTATTGAAATTGTATTTTATAAATGTATAAATTAATATGAATGTGTAATTATAACATTTTAAATTTAATAGTTTATATAATATAATATATAAAACAATTATTTACAATATTGAAAAATAATACAATTATATAATTAATTATAATTAAGTAATGAATAATAAAATATATTTATAAACAAAAGCTGTTATAAAACATAAATATTGCCAATATTGAATATTACCAATAGGCTAAAAAAATTATATTTTATACTAAAAAATTATAAACTTGTTTCAAATACATTACAGTATACGTACATATAATATTAATTTTGTATACAAAAATGTATTGACAGTCTTGAAAAAAATTGCTAATTATATTTTTATAATATTAATACAAAACTTTTTTATTTTAAAAAAGTTGTTTTTATTTTCTGAAAGTGTTTAGTGATATTACTTTCTCTTATTCTGTGGTGCATCAGAATCAGCTCCTCTGGATCCTCGGTGTTTGCTCAGTCTGAGTCAGGGCTCCTGTAGAGACTACATCATTCGCTGGTACTACGACAAACAGGCAAACGCTTGTGCTCAGTTCTGGTACGGAGGCTGTCAGGGCAATGAGAACCGCTTCCAGACAGAAGAAGACTGCAAGAAGACGTGTGTCCTCACCGCCACAGGTATTATTCACTCCTACAGACATGAATGAAGAGTTAATACAAGATAAGCTTTTAAGATAAATAAATATTACAATAAACATAAAATTATAGAGTAGTTAGCCTAGGTAGTTTTTGCATACATTTTTGAGAACATTATATCATACATACTAAACTTTCCTTCAAAATGTGACAGGATTTGCATTTTTTAGTAACTTTTTCTGCCTTTGTTTTTATAGCAGGGTAAACTGGATGAAGATCTACACTGAACCCCAACAAATGATGGTGTACTGCAACGACAGATGCCACAACGGTCACTTCTTTTTTTATAATATCACAAAACTGTTCCCTAACATTGCTCAGTATCTGGAGAAAATGTTTATGCAGAGCCCCTAAATAAGTCCAAAAAGATTTTACAAGCAAGTACCTGCTAAAGTGAAACACAGCTGTTATTATGAAGTTTAAAAAGCCATTTATTCATATGCAAAACACACATTTCCTATGTTTCTCGGTATGCACTGAGAATCTGTGCACTGCTCTACATGTGACAGTTGTGACATGCAGAAATTTTATTCACTTGGAATTGATTATGTTTATGTGATTATTGATTATGAATATGTTTTGTTTTATTTAAAATTTATATACAATTTGTGACTTGAGTAAAGCCACAGACAGATTTAGTAGGTTGCAGAAATGTCATAAATGATGTCTTAGGGATTTTATGGGGGTATTGTCATTTTGTAGGGAATAAAACAAACAAATCAAGTAGTTAAGTCACTAAGTCGTAATAATTTAAATTTAATTATGATTTTCCAAAAGGAAGACATTTTGTATATATTCATTTTCATGTGTCAAAATAGTTTCGCATTCCTGAATTTTGTATTCAAAACAATGTTTGCCATTTTTAATAAACCAGCCGTTATTGAATTGTAGACATGAATATTTTGACTGTTTTATACAAATGATATTTTTGAAGGTGTTCTTTTGTGGAAATATTGAATAAAATGTTTGGTTAATAATGATGTGTTTGCGCTTGTTATTGAATGAGAAAACAGATAGATAGATAGATAGATAGATAGATAGATAGATAGATAGATAGATAGATAGATAGATAGATAGATAGATAGATAGATAGATAGATACAGTAGATAGATAGATAGATGTTAATTATAAAAAAAATGTTAATTATTTTAGCTAAATAAAAGGGATCATGTAAAATGCATGTTTGTTTGTTTTTATTTAGTACTGACCTGAGTAAAATATTTCACATAAAAGCTGTTTACATATAGTCCACAAGAGAAAATAATGAATTTGAATTTATAAAAATGACCCCATTCAAAAATTTACATCCCCTTGAGTCTTAATACTGTGTTGGTACCTGAATGATCCATAGCTGTGTTTTTTTTGGGGGGGGGGGGGGGGGGGTGTTTAGCGATAGTTAGCTGAGATAGATGATAGATAGAAAGATGAGTCCCATTGTTTGTCCTGAACAGTTAAACTACCTGCTGTTCCTTCAGGTCCCATAAATTCTTCGGTTTTCCAGCATTTTTGTGTATTTGAACCCTTTCCAACAATGACGCTATTATTTTGAGATCCGTCTTTTCACAATGAGAACAACTGAGACTCATATGCAACTATTACAGAAAGTTCAAACGCTCAGTGATTCTCTAAAAGGAAACACAATGCATTAAGAGCAGGGGGTGGGGTGTGAAAACTTTTGAACATTTACATTACATACATTTTTCCTATTTTGCCTAAATATCTTTTTTTTTTTTCATTTAGTACTGCCCTTCAGAAGCTACAAAAGATACTTATATGTTTCCTAGAAGACAAAATAAGTTATATTTACCCTGATCTTTCAGCCCCTGACTGCATGGTTTTTCCTTCTGGAGCATCAGTGAGAGTTTGAACTTTCTGTAACAGTTTCATAGGAGTCCCTGAGTTGTCCTCAGTGTGAAAAGATGGATCTCAAATGCATACTGTCGTTGTTGGAAAGACACAAAATACACAAAAATGCTGAAAAAACAAATAATTTGTGAAGAACAGTAGGCAGTTTAACTGTTCAGGACAAACAAGGGACTCATGAACAACTACCACTAAACAAAATACACAGCAGTGGATCATGGTAAACATCTTTTAGGTGAAATATCTCTCAGTATATATCCCACATAGACTACTGCTTTAAACACATATCATTCGTGACAGCTATTGTTATGTAACCATATACAAACACACAAGCTAAAGCAAACATGATAAATCTACTTTTAGATGATTCGCGGTTTGTCCCTTCCGGCGCGCCGTGTTCACTGATGTTACCGTGGTGACGTGAAGACGCTCTGCGCTAAATCCTCTTACAGAGCGACTGCATTTCAGTCAACACAATAGAAGGAAAAACGTATTTACTTTTGTTTAATTTGCTTGTAAAACCGCTGACAGTAAGGACCGGTCATGGCCTCGGTGTTAGACGCACTCTGGGAGGACAGAGACGTGAGATTTGACATCACTCCGCAGTAAGTCTTCGGGCTAATCTGCTAGCTCAGAGGCTAATGACTTTGTTTGTTAAATCAGATACATTAATAGTGAACTAGGATCGTGTTTTTTGCATTTTACACGTCGATAGACGTGCATTATACGTGCTAGTGTTGCCATAGGAAATGTTTGTTGTAATCACACAGGCCTCCAGACTGGAGCGCTAGAAACCCAGAGCAAATAACTGAATATATTTACATTCGTGTCAGTCTGTGAATGTAACGTTAAGTGATTAACTCAGTAAGGTTGACAGTTTTTAAACTAATTACTAATTATTACATATAATTATAAAATATAAATACATACCCTAACGTTACCAGTCAAACGTTTTTGAACAGTACGATTTTTAATGTTTTTAAGAAGTCTCTTCTGCTCACCAAGCTTGCATTTATTTGATCCAAAGTACAGAAAAACAGTAAAATTCTGAAATATTTTCACCATTTAAAATAACTGTTTTCTATTTGAATATATTTTAAAATGTAATTTATTCCTGTGATTTCAAAGCTGAATTTTTAGCATCATTACTCCAGTCTTCAGTGTCACATGATCCTTCTGAAATCGTTCTAATATTCTGATTGGCTGCTCAAAAAACATTTATTATTATTATTATGTTGAAAACATTTGAGTAGATTTTTTTCAGGCTTCTTTGATGAATAGAAAATTCAGAAGAACAGCTTTTTTTTTCTTTTTACAAAAAATATTTTAAATTTCAGATAAACGCTGATTCTTGAATATTTCTATTCATCAAAGAATCCTGAAAAAAATGTACTCAACTGTTTTAAATATTGATTATAATAATAAAAATATTTCTTGAACAGCAAATCAAAATATCAGAATGATTTCTGAAGGATCATGTCACACAAGACTGGAGTAATGATGCTAAAAATTTAGCTTTGATTTCAGGAATACATTACATTTTATAATATATTCAAATAGAAAACAATTATTTTAAATTAATATTTAAATTTTACAAAATTTATTTTTGCTGTACTTTGGATCAAACAAATGCAGGCTTGGTAAAAAAACTTTAAAAAAAAAAACCTTTGGTCTGGTAGTGTAGAAAATAAACATAATACACAAAAAGCATTAGATTTTATTTGGACTACACATGTTTTGCTAAAACTACAAGGTGCTTCCAAGGGAAAAAAGTAATGTTATACAAATATCCACTTCTCAATTATTGGTTTACTTAACAAAATCATGGTACTGGTTTACATTTTAAAGAAAGAATATTTAGTTATTTTTTTATGTGTGCCTGTTTTTTAACATTTAAAATCAACCATTTAGTATTTTATTCTTTTCTCAGACCAAAGTAAGTGATTTTATGTTTCATTTAAGGCAGATGAAAACCAGACCAGGTGAAGCGCTCATCGACTGCCTGGATTCAATCGAGGACACAAAGGGAAATAATGGTGATAGAGGTGATTAAAACTATTATTTCAGCCTTGTTACCTGTGGTTATCTTTGTTTATGGACATGAAGTTGTCATAATTGTGACATCTTGTTTCGTCTTTATATAGGAAGACTCCTGGTGACCAATTTAAGGATAATTTGGCATTCACTGGCACTGCCAAGAGTCAACTTGTGTGAGTATTTGAGAAGTATTCAATAAAAAATCTCTGTTTAAGCTTTTTATACACTCTCTATTGAACAAAATAGAATTAACCCTCTTGATGCTGGTGTTCACTACAGTGGAAAGATCTTAAATCACATTTTTTATTGCACTGGACAGATGTAGCTCTTTAATAAAACATAATTTTGATTATTTTCTTGTTTTTAAGTAAAAAAAATAATTTGTGCATCAGAGGGCTGTTTAACATCAGTTGGTGGTTTATTCTATTTTTATTTATTAACAGCTGTGGGATACAACTGCATTATTAATATCACCACCAGGACAGCAAATTCAGTGAGTCGTTTTGTTTCATTGTTTCATCAAATCTTTTTTAATTTTTAATAATGATGCCAAATTCCCTCTTTTTTTCCAGAAACTGAGAGGTCAGACTGAAGCGCTTTACATATTAACCAAATCTAATAACA